>NW_004797469.1:509529-534440 GCF_000002075.1 Aplysia californica | reverse complement strand
TTTCCGGGGTGCCTTGATAGTCGAAGCTTGATTCCCCATTTGGACTTCTCTGTTGACATCCACCCCTTGTCGCTCATATCACCTATGCTGTTGTGAGCGCCGTAAAAACCTTACTAAAACTAAATCTAGCTGCGAGCAACCTTGTGATTGTCTGTCAATCCTCCATTTTGTCGATTGGACTTTGTTGTGTGTTCTTTTTGTTCCATATGTTATGTAATAATAATATATATGTTATTGAATGCGCAAATTAACTCCCTTTTTCGAGCTGGTGTGGGGCTTGATTTGCTGGGTAGTAAATTTTTTTCAAGGTAGTAAATTTTTTCAGGAAATATTGCTGGACACCCTGCCTTTTATAATGGATTTCTTCTATTTCTAAAAATAGAAGTTAAATCCTCCCTTTTGGATGTAGCCTTGGTAAAGGTCTGTGGAGGTAAAGTTTATACAATAAATGATTAAATGTATGGTTTTTGTTGTTTAATGCTTCTCAAAAGGATATATCTGAAATTCTCTGAAGTTTTCTTATCAAATTATTGACCGTAAAAAAAACCATAGGTACATTAGGATAGTGTTGTTCTCAGTAAATCCTGTATCAAATTGTTTATCAAGAAAAGTTAATTAGTTTATGTACAGTGCCAAATATCAGTCTAAATAGATTTTTTTTTTTAACTTAGTCCTTCGAAAAATCAGGATGCGTTGAACCGGTTTTTGTTGTATTTCCCTCAAACACCTTGTACAAAACAAATGTGCGTAATCTTTTGCCGTCAGACACAGAATTTATTATTGCATAAGACGAGGCGTCACTTTTCGCCAGATTCTGCTACTTTTAGTTAGCGTGACTAAGCAGCCTGCCGGAGCTGAAAAATTAGGAATTTCTGGAGTTAATGAGCCCAGAAGTGACTTTGGCGGTGCCAGTTAAGAAGTTCGCCTTTTTGTCTACGTTTGTAACGATATAACTTCTTCCCCATTCCACGCAGCAAACCATTACGCTGATGTACTAAAACCTCAATATCTTGAGATTTATTCTGCGTTAGAAAATTTCTGTGCCTTTGTTTTTGTTGTAGACAAGTCTTAGTGTTTGTAGAGTATCCAATTTGTCCTATTTTAGTTACATACTTTTGAATAAATTATCGTTTATTTAAAAACGGCACAACAGATCTCTCTAAAATCTGTGTTAAACTAACTACGAATATCATGTCTTTTAGCATGAGAAATCTTTGATCTATACAAGTAGTAACAATCAAGTTATAAGAGAAGAAAGATGCACATCTGCATTTTTTAACTAAAGACACTCAATATTAGTAGCTCTTGTTTTACCATTAAACAAGATCTGAAAGTTACTCTGCGTTTGTTCATGAATCATGCTGTGTCTGTGGCAGTCTGCATTCAACTAAGAAAGATATATTATGCGATTAAAAAAAAACACAAAACTGTAAATACATGGATAGAGATGAACTTCTTGTATAGAATAAAAGCAGGAAAAGTCTGGTGCTGATTCAATGTCACTGGAAAGCTAGAAATTATTCTTATAACCCAAAAACGAAAAGTCATCCCTGTTGTTCAGTCAACTTACAAAACCTAGACTTAACGTTTTAAGAAAAATAAGGAATTTCTGGAGTGTAACAAATACGTGCATTACATTGTAACATTCTGGCACTAAAATCGATTTGTACTTTTTCATAGAGAGACTTCAGGGTAATTTTGATAAACTTTTGAGAAAATATGATGCGAATATTCATGATTATATTAGACACATTAAGTTGTATGTGGAGGAATTACTTCTTTTCGGAGTATCTGAACCAATGTTATGTCGTTTATTTTCCAAACGTTTGACAGTTTTTGTCGTGCCGTATTTTTTATATTAATTTTTTAAAGATTCACAGTTTTACAGTTTAGCATTGCCGACTTCAGTGCGTCTAATGAAATAACCAGACAAGTTACAATGTCCGTTCTTTTTTTGAGTCTCAAGAGCAGAAATTCGTGCTTTGGGTGCATTAAATGATAATGACCATAAATACAAGGATACACCTAAAACTGCACTTTGAAAAGTACCTAAAATTAAGTCAGCCGAGACAGAGCGGCGACAGGGAGCTGACCCCCCATGACCCTGACGTGATAAGGCGCTAAAATTCCACTGCCGATGGATGCACCATGAAGAATGGGAACATATTTTGGACCCTTTCAAAATGCTGAAAAAATTATACTGAGATTTTTTACAAAATGTCTGCATACATACTGGTTCTTGAAGGCATTGCATGGTGTTGTACAAAAAACTTACTGTTCAGAACACAGAGAGAGAGAGTGGTTTTTTTTCATGTGTATGGCAAGTGAAACTTCCTAAAGTTTTCCTTTTGTTAAATTTGAGCAAACATATTGCTCTTGTGACTTTCAGTTGAGGGGGTTGTCAAGTGTTACATTGTCTACTTTTGTTAGTATCTCTTCCTTGCTTGTGAAAATTTGTGACCTTCTAAGGTTGATATGGAAAAACATCATATCAAGAAAGTGAGCCCGTAGGATTCTTAAGTGTTCAGTATAACATTCACACAAAAATTGGTCCATTATTTTTTTAATGAATATATATCTCACAGATTTCTCATGTTTTGTTTGTGTGTGTATCTGGTCCATGGATATTGCATTGTGTGTGCATCTATATGTGAGATATGCTGACAAAATGAGTTACTTTTCACGATCCAACAATGGAGATATCGGCTGAAAATCGACACTGGGTTCAGATTTATAGATTTTCAATTGATGCCATTTTGTTCAAGTTTACTCTGTCTTTTACTATTCCATACTTACAAATTGTACAAACTTCACTTATAAAGTTGATGTATCAATTTCCATAATGCTAAAATCCGAGAAGTAACTAATTTTATTAGCACTCCTCACATATGTAGATCTATAAATATCATAAGTTTTTCTCATGTTTTATTTGTGTGTGTATCTTATGTTTTGATCCATATACAGGGTGACTTTGAAAAAAATGTGTCAAAAAGGTCACTGATAAAACCATTATGAATAGGCGTATAACCACCAAAGATCACAGAAACGTGAAACATCAGTCGGGATTTATAATTACAATTAGATTGCAGCTACAAAATTATAAGATATGTTTCTGATACCTCTCATTTTAAGTAATGCTCATTCTGACCTGCTAAGTGAAATTGACAGTGGGTGGTTGGTGGGTGCTCTAGTGTGGTTTGCTTTTTCTGTCCTATCAAACATCTATTGTCTTTATCTCTCCTCCTTTTTTTGTGTGTTTGTTACTCTCTTGCAACACCTAATCTTCAGCACTTATATGACCTTATTTTGTTGCAAGTGCAGTAAAACACTTACTAAAACTGAACTGAAATTGACAGTCACACTTGGGCACTGGTTGGGGGACATCTCTCTCATAATGAGGACATCTCATTAGTCCTGAATACCTCTGAAGATTTTCCCACTCAGTTTAGTCCCTCAAGTACCCAAAAAAAGTGAAAGTCGAGTGGATTCAGTTCTGAACAGTTTTGGGCCAAGTTGTACTCAGTCCCACAGCTGACTGTCCAGTAACCAAAATGTTTGCTGAAAGTTTTGGTTTTTTCTCTCTTCAACCCCAACAAATAGTCCCAAGCTTTTCAAGAATTTTGGTAGGATGATGAGGTAATGGTCAGAGTTCACTGTAATGAAATGCTGGTTCCATGGAATGGCCTTGATAGGCCATCACTGCCCACTCTGTAACCTGCCGATTATGCAGGCCTTTCTCATAAACTTTGTCAATCTTTGCTGTTCCCCAATCAACTTAGTTTTTACTATTCACATAGCCATTGATGTTGAAATGGACCTCATCAGAGAGCCAGAGCTGCTGGATGCAGCTGATAAATCTGAAGGTTTTTTCATGTTCTCTTTGTGTATGCCTCTTGTATGGTCTTCTCATGTTTTGTGTGTGTGTGTGTATCTTTGTGTTGATCCATATGGTAAAGTTTTCTCATGTTTTGTTTGTTTGGTCAGTCCTTGAAAGTGGTGAGGGCCTCCAGCTTCATGCCCTATGTGGTCTTTGTGAGGCCGCCCAATCTGGACAAGCTTCGGCAGTTGCAGGACCAGCTAGACAAAGCCAGACCTCTGGTGAGTACCGGTGTTAGTTTTTTACAGGGAGCTTTTAAGCTTTAGTGACTGCTTTCTATTCATGTGTTGTTGTTGTTGTCGTTATCGATCCAGTAACAGCTGGGCTTTCGCCCTTCTGTCCAATGCCATGTAGTGATAAGTTCAGGTTTGCTTCTGCTGCTGTGATGTTCCATAGAGGGTGTTGTCAATGTTAGGTCTCGGAGGGAGAAGGGTACTACTCATGTGTGAGATCTCTTATTAAACCTATCAGAAGGTGCAGAAGGTTATGATTTTTTAATGATTTTTTTTTAGGGGGCTCTCGTGGCCTAGAGGTTAAGGTGTTGGCCTCTCATTCAAAAGGTCTCGGGTTCGAATCCGGGTAGCGACCAAAAAATGTTCTTCTCTAAATTTGTTTCCTTTCACCTCATTTCCTGCCCTCTGGCAATGTTCTGTCGTCTGCTTTCGTCTCCTCTTTCTGCCCCCACCCCCTCACCTCCTTTGCCCCTTCCTCTGGGCTTCTGAATCTTTCTGCAGCCTTTCTACTGCTACGCTTTCGCTTCTTCTTACTGCTGTCTTTCAGCCACACCCCTGATCTTCTGGTAGGAAAGATCTACACCTAGCTTTCTCGGACAAGGGTGAAAAATCTCGGAGGGCCCATGTGCAAGTTGCGCACGTTAAAGATCCTTTGGTGGTCTAAAATCGATAAGAGTAGGCTTCGGCCGCCACCCGGGCAATATTCAAAATTTCCTACCAACTGAAAATATTAGGTGTGTCCCGCGCGCTCATATGACCTTATGCAGTTGCAAGTGCCGTAAAACACTTTACAAAAACAAAACAGGCTTTGATTTTTAGAGCACTTGTGGGATCAACTTGGTCACCATGAGCACTGCAAGGGAGGGTCTGGACAGTGACTCAGCTTAAAGAATCACTGAATGAAGAGGATTTTGATATTCTACAGGCATTTATTGCTATGCTTATTGGTTCCATTCATGGATGAATTACACAGCTGAAGGAGGTCGTGCACGATATCAGTGGAAGTACTCTAATCCTCTCAATGTAACTTAATAAAATTAAGCCGAAAGCTGATTGTTGCCATTTGATTGTTTATTGATTTTTTAACATTTCAAATGTTTATTGCTTTCATTTCCCTTTGTGTTTTCAACTTCTCTACCATTCCTGTTTGATTATGAAAGCAACATTGTTTTGACCGTCAGTGAAATATGTGCGTCAAATTCTCACCACTTCTTGTTTTGCTTTTGAAACATTGAAAAGAAATATTGAATTATCTGAATTCAGATATTTCTTGATTTGAAATTGAACTTCCTTAATTTTGGTGCAAAATTTATTACCTTTCTGTACATATGTTAGAACTCGTAGTTATTTAAAAACTAGCTGGTTACTATTGTTGCTCAGTAAAAAAGAGTCATTGCTTTTTTTATCAGACTATTTTCACTTCACTTGTTGGACAGCCCTTGCAGCTTGTGTGTTGTTTCATGTCATGGCAGGGAGGGGGGGCTGCATGACTCTAAAAGTGGTCTTTTTGTTATTATAGTGGAACTCGGATTCAACGAGGTTGCCGGGCTGATCTAAAATCTCGTTCAATCTAAGTGTTCGTGACAGGGCTGCCTGAATCTACCGATTTTCCCGGTAGTTACTGAATTTTGGCCTGTTCTACCGCCATACCGATAAAGGTGTCAAAACTACCAGATTTGGGATGGGTGCCGAGAGAAGAAAAATAAAGCCAGTTCTGCAGTGCTTTCAATTTTCCGTTTTTGCGGAAATCCGTACTTTCCGGAAAGGTCTGTAGTTGGCGCATCATCATATCAACTCCATGCGTTAGAGAGAGAGAGAGAGAGAATTAGCTTATTTGTCAGCATTCAGTAGCAATGGTGCACAAAGTCCTCGAAACCAAATCTGAAAAGGCCACCGAGTTCATGTTTTACCAGTCGCGTTTGAGATATTATATTCGGCTTTCTTCGGTCCGAGAGTACGTTTCTCGCGAATAAGTGGCAATGACGGCAGGCGGTAGGCATAGTGTAGGTGTAATACCGAGGCTCCATCGGGAAAATCAAAATCTACTTTCGCTTTTGTTACCGCCCCGAATTTGTCCTATGATTGCTTTTTAACATTAGAAACAGTGTCGCCATACAAATAAAATCAATATTCTCACTGCTGTCACTATAATGAAAAAAGAAAGAAAGAAAAAGAAAACATGTGTCCTCTGATTTCTAAATTGTCGGGCTCGTGATCGTGACTGGTCAGTGAACCTGTGCGCGTTCACATGGTGTGAAAATGAGTACCGCACGAGTAAGAGACCGGTAATTGTTGGGGTCTTCCAAGTTCAAAGTAGGAGCGTTGGAGGGCTTCAGATTTGGAAGAGGAGGGGGGGAGGTGCTTGATGCAAAACAGTCTGCGGCAGCAGGATAAGACGTCGATGCAAGAAACTGATGCTAAAATAAAAGTGATATGTGAAAGTGGTGGTGCTCTTATGTTTTGACATTCGACTATTGAGTGTGTAAATGAGGGAACATTAGAGTACTGGTTTGGTGATTATTGTTCCCGGATTTGCTGGATTTGTCAGTGATGTGATGACACGTTGAATGGGAGCAATGAAGAAATGCCATTTTCTACTCTCGGGAAAACTGTAAATGTCTATTTTTTGGGGGGCTTCGCCCCGGACACCCATATATGCCTTGTTGGGGGTCTATCCTGGAGGAAAAAAAGAAAAAAAGATCTTTTTCAGTTGTATTTGAACTTGCTGGAGGATAAGATCTGGAAACTAATTTTTATGATTAGAGTGCACTGTGGGGCATAGCGCCCCTGTGTTGGATGCCTATGCATCATGATGACTTGTTACTGATTAAAACTGGTTCTGTGATTTAGAAATTCGAACCCCCCCCCCAAACAATACTTAATCCATGATGCAGTGATTCCCAGGTTTTCAGCATCACTACATCCCACGCCCTCTGTCCTTCCAGTTCTGGCTCTCAGTACATGATGTCGCTTTTTGCTCTGCCATGAGCCTAACTATAAAGATTTTCTTTAAATAAGTTTTGTCTTGCATACTTTTTAAAATCTGTGATTGCTGAAACCAAAAATGGTTTTGAAAGTTGATGTTCTGGCCTCTCCACAGGCCCAGATACATGTTGTATTTTTAGAGCAAAACTTGTTAAAACTGTCTTTCTTACCTAAGTTACACAGGACTTTCAGTGCCCTATGCTAATGTCAGTAAATATATTTTACTATAGTTTCTATTGGTATGGGCTGCGGGTTTTGAAGTCAGTTTGGCAGTCACCCTGCACTCAATTCCACATGCAATGCTGAATGAGTATAGGTGCTTTAAACGATAGTCCATAAATGCTTAAAAAACAACAATTACAAAATTAATAAACGCCTCATTTCATAAATACTGTTCACCTTAACTTATGTCCACCCAAACCCCCCCCCCCCCCCATCCCGAATACTTAAACACACTGAGAGCCTGCGCGTGCACGCACACACACATGTGCATGCACAAACAAGTTTTCAAAGTATAATTACCCAATATCACAAACAGCAAGCCCCGCTCAATGGTAACTTCTTGTAACAGGGCAACGATTATCTTTTTTTCCTGCTTTGTCGTTGTACTACCTGATTTTGGGCCAAAATACCTGAAACTGACCCAGGATTTTCCTGAAATGGGAACTTTGAGGTAGGCAGCCCTGTCGTTATGGAAAACACAGGGTTTTGTGTAGACAATTACAGGCTCTGAGCAAGAATAAAGAGAAGTAACAAGTGGTGCCTGAATTGTCTGCTGTGCAAATAAAGAACGATTTGTTCAAATGCATGCCTGTGTCATCTGGGTTGTTTGCCAAAAAGTTGTGTTGCTTGCTGTTTGGAGCCTAGCCTAGCATTCGGCAACTTTAGATTCCATAGACTAGCGCACAATTCATTATGCAGATCTACGTCAAGACTAGTTTAACATTGTAATAATGATCAGTTGCCGGCGGGGGGGGGAAGATTGTGACTCGTTTGCATCTGCGACGTTCCACGCCCAGACCGCTGGTGCCCCCGTGACGCGCACGTGTGCTGGCCGCCCATCCCACCCCGACACACGCTAGAGTAGACACATGCGCGTGCCAACAACGCATGTGTTGGTATGAAAGAAGGCCGCTGGTTGGTCACATGCGATCAGGTACAATAGATGGTTTCCAGGAGTAAAGTTCATTGTTGGAGAAAAATGAGTGACGGTCACATCTGCGGGGGCTCTTCACCCTGGAAGCGACCTCATTGAATCTGAGCTCGCTGTTTAAGTGCTCGTTGAATCTGGGTTATTTGTATTGATTTTAAAGAAGAAAAAAAAAGGTGGAATCCATCTCCTTTTCCTGAGGCCGAGTTCTTTTTTAATCCGAGCTCGATGAATCCGAGTTCCACTGTATTATTGTTATAAATACGTTTTGGGCTCTGCGTGAGAGAGTCGGCTTGATTTTATTTTTATTATAATGATTGTTATATATGTGTTATATTTTGTCATGCAGGAGGAGGCGGAGAGAGGCAGACTTGTGTTCACGGTATGTAAATCTCTGTCTGTATGTCTGTCTGCCTCTGTCTGTATGTTTATCTGTCTGTCTGTCAGTTTGTCACTCTCTCTCCCTCTCTCTCTCTTTCTCTCTCTTTCTCTCTCTCTCTCTCTCTCTCTCCCTCCCCCCTATCTCTCCCCCCCCCCTCTCTCTCTCTCTCTCTCTCTCTCTCTCTCTCTCTCTCTCTCTCTCTCTCTCTCTCTCTCTCTCTCTCTCTCTCTGTCTCTCTCTCTCTCTCTCTCTCTCTCTCTCTGTTGTGACATAGATGTTATGGTGTGTAGTGGCTGATGTGATGTAGGTGTTGTGTGGAGTGGCTGGTGTGTTGTAGGTGTTGTGTGGAGTGGCTGGTGTGTTGTAGGTGTTGTGTGGAGTGGCTGGTGTGATGTAGGTGTTGTGTGGAGTGGCTGGTGTGATGTAGGTGTTGTGCGGAGTGGCTGGTGTGATGTAGGTGCTGTGTGGAGTGGCTGGTGTGATGTAGGGGCTGTGTGGAGTGGCTGGTGTGATGTAGGTGTTGTGTGGAGTGGGTGGTGTGATGTAGGTGTTGTGTGGAGTGGCTGGTGTGATGTAGGTGTTGTATGGAGTGGCTGGTGTGGTGTAGGTGTTGTATGGAGTGGCTGGTGTGATGTAGGTGCTGTGTGGAGTGGCTGGTGTGATGTAGGGGCTGTGTGGAGTGGCTGGTGTGATGTAGGTGTTGTGTGGAGTGGGTGGTGTGATGTAGGTGTTGTGTGGAGTGGCTGGTGTGATGTAGGTGTTGTATGGAGTGGCTGGTGTGGTGTAGGTGTTGTATGGAGTGGCTGGTGTGATGTAGGTGCTGTGTGGAGTGGCTGGTGTGATGTAGGGGCTGTGTGGAGTGGCTGGTGTGATGTAGGTGTTGTGTGGAGTGGGTGGTGTGATGTAGGTGTTGTGTGGAGTGGCTGGTGTGATGTAGGTGTTGTGTGGAGTGGCTGGTGTGATGTAGGTGTTGTGTGGAGTGGCTGGTGTGGAGTAACTGGGCTTGGAACAGACTGCACGATGTAAGGAGGAAGTGCGGGACTTAAAATCTCTTTAATTATATTTCCACTGTCACTGTATTCTTCATCAGTGTTTCCATGGTCATTGTCTTGATCATCAATGTTTCACCATCTTTACATTCACCACTAATGCTTCGATTGTTCCAGCATTAATTTTTCCACTGCTGTTGTATTTTCCTTCAAATGTTTCAATCATTATCATTTTCACTTGACTCCCCTGTCTCCTTCTTTATGCTTGTGCTTTGTTTGGTACTGTTACAAAAAAGAGCCATAACTTGAACCTGATGGACGAGTTCTAGAAATACACACAATAAATGATCAACTTAAAGAGACTAATATTGCCAAGAAATGCAAATTAACTTGAATGAGATGGTGTTCTAGAATTGCAAGATAAAAAATTCCACTGAGAGGAAGATGTACAAGAAAAAAAATTCGCTGCTTCTCAGTCTTAGTATGTGGACAGAAAACTGAATAATCTATCAGGATAATCAATTATGTAAAATCATCATCTCTAAGCAAAATGTTAATTCATTTCTCCTTATCTTTTCAGGATGACCAGCTGAAGGAGATCATCGATAAAGCACGCGAAATTGAAGAACTGTATAGCCACTACTTTGACTTTGTCTTGGTGAACAGTGACCTAGACAGAGCCTATGCCGAGCTACTGGAAGAGATCAACCGCATTGACATGGAACCCCAGTGGGTGCCCGCAGCCTGGGTGGATAGTTTGTGAGGCCGTCTGGGACAAGTTTGTGAGGCCATCTGGTTGGATAGTTGAACAAGTTTATGAGGCCATCTGAGCGGATAGTAAGACAAGTTTGTGAGGCTGTCCGGTTTGGTAGTTGGACAGGTTGTAAGTCCTCTTTGGTGGACAGTTGGACAGGTTGTGAGGTCCCACCTGTGTGGATAACTGGACAGGTTGTGAGGTCCCACCTGGGTGAATAACTGAACAGGTTGTGAGGTCCCACCTGGGTGAACAGTTGGACAGGTTGTGAGGTCCCACTTGGGTGGACAGTTGGACAGGTTGTGAGGTTCCACCTGGGTGGATAACTGGACAGCCCCACGTGAGTGAATAACTGGACAGGTCCAAGGTGGACAGTTAGACAGGCTGTGAGGTCCTTCCAAGGTGGACAGTTGGACAGGTTGTGAGGTCCTTCCAAGGTGGACAGTTGGACAGGTTGTGAGGTCCTTCCAAGGTGGACAGTTGGACAGGTTGTGAGGTCCTTCCAAGGTGGACAGTTGGACAGGTTGTGAGGTCCTTCCAAGGTGGACAGTTGGACAGGTTGTGAGGCAGCCTAAGGCTGTTCAGGTGCAAGCTGTTCTTTAAAAAAAAAATAACTGTTGCATGGTTTATTTCAACATTTTAAAGTGTGCTTATGGTTCAGTCAGCCTCAGCAAATAGAGGGTGAAAAAACTGTTTTGGACACGTCAAGAAGGCGTATGTGCGGAGTGCAATGTGTGTGTTCTTTTGAGCGAAACTAGTGAGAGGGACACTGAATGTCAGAATCATCATGAGGAACAGTTTGATCTAGAACTCGTCTCTCTCTTACACACAACAGGGATATATGGTAGAAGGGACAGCTGACTAGGAGCTTGTGATTGGCCATCTCATTACTACACCAGACAGCATGTCAATTCTTATACTGATCTAAATTAAATTTGTCCTGCAGAAATTACAAAATGTCAACTTTGAAGCATGGAATATATTCAGTGTTTGTTGTTTTATGAGTTTGGAGCTGACATGCTCTAGTTACTTTTGAGAATTAGGAAATAGTTTGGAGCTCAAATTTTTCTAATCCATGAGAACTACTGCTGGACTCCTTAACTTTTTAGGGCAAAGGTGAGCTGTACAGTCTTTTAGATTTCTTTGTTTTGTTTTGGCGTGGTGGAAATTCCTCAGCCCAAACTGAATTGACCCATGTAATTTCAGGTTGGGCTTGAAAAAGTACCCAACTTGTACCAAGTGCTTTATATTCGACTGTTTTAGAATGTGTTTGTCTGGTGTTGGGGTTGTGAAAAGTGCTCTGGTCTATTTCTCTTTTGTAAGAGAACAGGTTCCTGTTTGAGATGTAGAAAGGTAGCTGTGAGTGTACAGCATTATAGTCATGTTTCCTTTCTCAGTTTTTTCTCAGAGGGGTGTTTTTCTCCATGGTCTTTCTGATGTCATTATGAATGCTAGAGCAGTACAGCGTCGTCTACATGAAGTGTCCAAGGCTAGTCTAGGGTTCTCATAGTTCAAATGTGGCAAATGACCATCACTTGTTCTAAATATGGGTTTTATCCTTTTAGTTTGATATTTTAAGAGATGGTCTTTTGGGCTTTCTAACGAATTTTGTTCATATTAAGATCTTTGGGGGGGGGTATTTTTGTGTGTGTTTGTTTGAATGCATGCATGTGGGGAGGGTGGCAGAGGGTTGCTTTCTCAGGCATTCCGATGTTTAGAAGCTGCTTTTGAAATTTGAGTTTTGCATCTAAACAGAAATGTATATAAATGCACACACGTACACATGTTTATGTTTGTGTGTGTGTGTGCGTGCGTGTACGTGCATGCATGTATGGGCACGCAATGACGTTATATACAGGTATGTATTATTATTATTACTCGTTCCTTTGGTTTTACTGTCATTCATGCTTGACTCTTTTATTTAATGTACATATGGTTAGTAGTGTTTTGATGCACTGACTGTGTTTGGGGGTAAAACATGTATAATCATTGCAACGAAGATATAGACGGAAGTATAAAACTTTTATAATCATCACTATGAGGCTGTTGATGGGAGCGTAAGGGAGGGAGTATAAAACATTTATATTCACTGCAATGAGATTGTTGATGGGAATGTAAAACATTTACAATCATCGCAATGAGCCTGTGATTTATAGAAGAGTGGGTGTGCAACAATGGTTATGAAGTGATTATGCTGTGTGGCAGGCGACATTGGTCAAGGGTTCCTCAGATCCTTTCTCTGTAAAAATGACTTCTGTGGATTTCTTTTCACACAAGTCTACAGAGTAAGTTTGCTATTATAATTCCCCCCCCCCTCCCCGCCCAATTTTTAAAAACTCTTCATGTGCATAGAGGATTTTCGTTCTGACCGAAGCCTCCCGGGGACTGATCCTATACAGCAGTAGGGTGGGTTACAAAAGTCTATATAACTTTCAATCTACTAGGCCCACATCAAAACTTTAGTTCGCGTGTATTTAATGAAGGCTAGTATAGCGAGCCAGTGTCAACGGCTCGCTGGTCAAACCCACTTCGCGCCGAGCTGCTCCCACCGGCTCACTGGGCATGAAGAGTTAAAGTACACATTTTTGTTTTGCTATTGTTCAGGATATTTCTTCTTCATTCATTTTAAATTGAAAGTACATGGAGGGTTAATTAGGTTTTGGGCTTTGTGATTGTTGATAGTTTTTCTTGTATGGTATGGAGTAGACTGGTGATGAAGGAACAGTTTGTTATAGCAGTTTCTCTCTCTCTCTCTCTCTCTCTCTCTCTCTCTCTCTCTCTCTCTCTCTCTCTCTCTCTCTCTCTCTCTCTCTCTCTCCCTCCCTCCCCCTCTTCCCTCCCCCTCTGTCTCTCTGTCTCTCTCCCTCTCTCCCTCTCTCCCCCACTCTCTCTCTCTCTCTTCCTCTCCCTCTCCCCCCATATCTCTCTCTCTCCTCCTCTCTCTCTCTCTCTCTCTCTCTCTGTCTCTCTCTCACCCCACCACCATCCTTCCTTCCCATCCCACCAGCACACACAGAGGGAACAAATAAATCTGTTGTATATGTTAAAACGTACTTCTTCCACTTAGCCAAAATCAAAACAGTATGTTGTGTTTTCTCAGCATTGCAGAGGAGTCTGCAATTCAGAATGCTCAAGGCTTGGTCTGTTGTCATATGATCCTTCCTATTTCTGTTTCTTTGATATGTATTGAATGCCAACATTGAAAGAGGAAGATTAGGGGGGGGTTAGCTACTTTATTGGCGTTACACAAAAGATCACTGGCTTTGTTTTTCTATTGTTCCAATTGAGATGGGAATATTTTGTCGTGTTTCTCATTTATCTTTGTTTTGTAATTGACACCTACAAATAAAATAACATACCGTATCTCATTGGACATTGCTGTGGTTCATGTCATTGTTAAAAGAGAAGTGTTCAGGTGGCATATGTGTCTTTTAAGATTGATGGGCCCAAGTATCCTTGAGCATTGGCATACTAGTATGACTGTTTCTTATTTCACTGATCTGAACAAAGAACAGCAATGTCACATGGCATTTTTTTCTTTCTCTAAGTTTTCCCACAGTAATGTAATTAGAAATGCTTTATCTGATCTGTATGTGATAATTGATTTGTATTTTCGGGGT
This sequence comes from Aplysia californica, assembly GCF_000002075.1. Classification (NCBI taxonomy): domain Eukaryota; kingdom Metazoa; phylum Mollusca; class Gastropoda; order Aplysiida; family Aplysiidae; genus Aplysia; species Aplysia californica. Next base: position 520,450 of record NW_004797469.1, on the reverse strand, counting down.
TGATGGAATTACTTTCTTGTTTTGTCGTACTGTGGCGTTGTGTCTTTGGGGAAGGGAGCGGGTTGTGTTGCAGTTTGTTTGCCAAAATGGAAGAATTGATGGTTGGTTTTCAGCTACGTTACTGTAAATTTTATCACTGTCAGTTTCTACGCAACGGCTTTTTACAAATATGTACTGTATTCCATATCATTTGAGTAGCATAATGTTATCTGAAGCTTATGGACGGTCCCAGTGGTACTTAATCCAGCTGACCAGTTTTTAATCTGAAGAGAACACGTTGAGATTTGCTGGCTGGTCAGTCTGTAATCTGGTCTCATGCAAAGATGAAAGGTCACAATGAAAAGTCCCAATTCTCGACAGTGCAAGAAAAATAACTGAGTGTGGTCAAGTGGGGTATGTGGTCATGGTCTGCTCTGATCTCTTCCATCAGACCGAAGGGCTAGAACCCAAATGGCCGCTGGATCGGAAAAGTATCTCTTCCATAGTTGCACTCCAAGTGTCCAGATGACCACTGGCCTGTAGGTCACAAGATGTGAGTTTTATTTCCTAATGTGGAATTCTTAAAAATCTGGGATGTTGTGACCCATTCATGCCTGGTTGAAGAGGCCCGCCTCCTCAATGATATAACCTTCTAAATGGTCCAAATTTTTTGATGGAGGAGTATAACATTTCAATTTCAAATGTATATCCAAAGATTTCTCTAATCTTTGCTCCTTGTGGATGTGTCCCAGATAGGTATTAGCTCCTTGTGGGTTGCCTTGGATGAGATAGATCTTGGCTATGTGTGGGTGTGTCCCAGATGTTTGGGCCCAGTGCCAGACTGCCTTGTATAAGACTTTTGAATAGTAGCTTTTTAAAATTTCATGATGGAAAATATTTAAGTTGAAGTGAAAATTTAGGTTTGTGCCAGTGACTTGTACAGATTGAGGGGAGTTTTTTCATTTTGTTTTGTCCTTTATTGTGACGTGTGATGAAAAAAAATTACAGATTTAATTCTATTTAGTTTGGGTTTTTTTGTTTGAGTTTTTTTTAGAGGGGGGGGGGGGGGGGGGGGTGAGCATTGTTGTACAGTGGGTCTCCTATAAATAATATTGTTAGACTATTTATGATTTTTTAAGTACTTTTTTCCCAGCAAATGTCGTAAATGGCTACACAATGTAGTCAGTTGTTTTATAGACCATTTTTCTCCTGTTCCTGTGTGTCTGTGGCTCTCCGTTATGCAGTGGTGTTTATGATGACCTCTATTCTGGAGATTTTTGCAAAGTGTTTGTGGTCTCTCACACTGCGACATATAGTCTTGCCGTTGTACAGAATTTATGTGATGACCTTATTCTTCACTATTGTTATTTTCTTGTGTTTGTAATTTGTAGTGAAGTCAGGTGGTTGGTAGAAATGTGTCCATTCGACTCTACTATTCAACATTCACAATTTTTTTTGGCTATTTGAAGTTATGAAAGGTGGCAAAGCCATATTAAATGCTATGTGAGCTTTACAGATAAAGGATTTTTGTCTAATTTTTCTCAGCTCATCTTAAAATTTAGAAATCTAGAGCATATTATTATTGTGTCTAAAATCATTGAAATAAATACTGCAATACTTTGTACTTCATGATAATGAGATAAAGTAAAAAGTTAAACCAACAGTTATTATTTAACCTGCTTCAAAAAATTATTCACTACTATTTGATATTCACTAGTCTGCTAGTCAGTTCACAAGTGAAGTAGCTCAGTGTCCATGACTCTGGAATGTGAAAATGCAGTGGACGACTTTGCAAGAATTAACAGGAGGCAGATGCAGTGAGATCCCCTTTTGGAAGTTTGAAACATCATGAATGGTGATACGACATTGTATGGCGGCTTATAATATTGAGTCAGGGCCAATAATTGTGTTTTGAAAAAAAAAAAAGGAAAAAAAACACACCACCACATTCGCTACATCTGTTGGCACGATGTGTGGGTGGGTGCTGTAGGAGATGGCAGAGACAAGTGAAATGAAAAATGACTGACACAGAGCTGAGAATCACTGGCTTTGGGGGAATATTGCTGGATGAATAGCACTGTGAATGTTGAATAGCAGATGTTGATGGTGGACTTGTATACATACTAGAAAGAAACATTTTCGCACGGTATTTGAATAGCATGAATAGTGACTTCACTCTTCCAAGTGTCTATGAAGTTTTTTTTCCTCAAAATCATGCAGCTCTAGTAATTACATCACTTGTAGTGGTAGGTTCTTCTATTCTTTCCCCTCTGTTGTTTCTGTCTGTCTGTCGTACTTTTTCCTGCATTCAATTATGACTGTCACTGTATGGATGTGCTTATCCTACTCGGACAAAACAAATAAATGTTGAAAAGTGTAACTGCTGAGAAGTCAGTTGTGTGCTGTCCATGGGGAAATCATGATTGAACATAGATGAAAACAGACATTGAAGGTTAGAGTCACATGTGCTCATTTGCCTCTGGTCTTGTCAACGCCACTGCCAGTAGAACAGAAATCGGTTGTCAATGATCAGATATTGGACTGAGATAATATTGCTCAACTGCAGGTTCAAAGAAACCTTACCCCTAGATTATGTAAATTAATATCCAAGGGGAGGTAAAATTGTTCTGATCCATCAGTTTTTTAGGACAATTGACAGAGAGTTTTCGGAGTCTGCTCTGAGGGAGGTTGTGGAGAGGGGTACTGGTATGAGGGGTGGGGCAATGAAACTAACTACGCAAAAGCACAAAGTGCTGTCTGCCAACAGGACATGTCTACTGTGCACAAATAGGAAGGTAGGACTAGCTCATGACTCATTACATATCGTTTTCCTTGTTGGGTTTGTTTGTTTATTTACTTCATTCTGAATATGGAAGTCTGTATGGTGGAGGGGAGGGAGTGCCGAAGAACATGTGATACTCTACCCTGTGGTGCCTACTTGTCTTGTTTCTTTGTTGTGACTAATTATACAGAGAACTTTATTTTTTTCTCTTCAATGTTGTCACATAGGTCTTTGATGCTTCTCTGCCTACAGTTGTCATGCTTCCTCCTTTTTTCGCTAGTCTCCCCCCCCCCCTCTCTCTCTCTCTCTCTCTCTCTCTCTCTCTCTCTCTCTCTCTCTCTCTCTCTCTCTCTCTCTCTCTCTCTCTCTCTCACTCATGAACACACAAAACAAACACGCACACAAGGTGGTCACTTCAAGGAGGCTTTTTGCCATAGGTTGAAATTTATCCTAAGATGGGAAATGGGAAATGAAACACCTACAAAAACTTTGAAATTTGTCCCTTTTAACAATGTGGAGAGTCAGTTTCAAAGCCTGACTTTGGGTATGGAAACTTTTGTTGACAACCCCCCCTCAACATAGGCACTGTTTGGTATGGACTTATACTTCAGTTGGTCAAAACCTCTGCCTGCATCAACCTGCCCTGCAGTGCCCAGGTTTCAATCTGCAATTTGTCTGTCTTGATTTCTTAAACTGTTTTGTCAACTCATACATACTCGCTTCTGAAAAATATATTAATACATGTCTTGTCAACTATAATTGGGCAGATGTGTTTTAAAAGTTAGCCTTTACATTGAGCATATCAAATGATATATATATATATCCTTGAAATAAATCCCTATTGACATATCATCATTATTATATTATTATTATTATTATTACCACTTTCAAAAATATTAAATGAAAGAAATGTAACAGTTCGTTGGTTGTTGTGGTATTTTCTATTTTTGTTTGTCCTGTTTTAAAAAATATTAGAATGTTCATGAGTGTTGGAACGTGTGATTAAGAGGTACCCTTATATTGTTACATTGCCACTGATTGTTTGCCTCATTTCTTCCTGTTCAAAGCAGTTATTGTAGATATAATATGTACTTTTTGTTTTCTTGTGATTGTTTGTCTTGTGCCAGTGTTATTTCCGAGGGTGGGCTGATAATATATATACTTTTCCTGTTTGGCCGTAACTTTATTTTCAACACTTTTTGCACAAGGGTTACTCCAAAAGAACACTTAAAATCTCAGCAACACGTTGCTTACTTACTGTTTCTATAGTCTTTGTTATGGTTCACACAGAACTGCCAACGCTGAACTAGTTGGTGCTTCTTGTCCGTGAAGAAGTCGTCAGACATTTGCCTACATCTCAACCAAATGTGGGCCTCTGTTCAGTCAAACTCGGATAAAACAGGACAGACGGGACCGGCAGTTTTCCCCTTTTATAAGCCAGTCCTGTTATAACCGTTATCAGGGGAAACTACCTGTACCATTGCACCTTCAGCTTACTATATTCGATTACCGAAGATCTTTTTTTCAGTGGGCTGTTTTGCTGACACTGAGACGGAATCGATCAGTAACCCCAACACTATTGGTGGGGGGGGGGGGGGGGGGGAATGATGATATGTGCTTGAAAGGTTGTGTTTAGGCAAGCGATCATACAAACAGGCGAAATGTCTTGGTTGAGACAAATTTAAATAATTTGATAGATCAAAAGCAAGTTCATGAGCTGCAAGATCACTGTTATATCCGATTCTGCGCAGACACCAGAAATCACAATAAGGACGAGACTTCTAGACCATTCTTGTGACAAGACACACCAGAAGAAATCCTCAGAACTAGTGCCCTGGAGACAGTGGACTCGTATGCTGAAACTCCAATTCATGCATACACAGATTCACAGATGGCTCAGCAACAAACGCTACACGGAATGCTTTATCTGAATCCATCATCAAATATCGAAACAACCATGGGAAGAAGAAGCAGACACGACTATTTGGCCCATGTGGAACATACAGCTCCAACTTTGACGCAGAGAGAGTTGCCATGGTAAAGACCCTGGAGCAGATCACCCAAGACTTTCTTGAAGGTGCAGTAACACCAGGGAATGTTGTTGTCTTCTCTGACTCAATGCCAGTACTCCAAGCCGTCGAAGGAGGAGGAGACTACAGAGGTGACGGGAACATTCTCAGCCTTGTGAAACAGATGGGCACCTCCTATGGTGTCCGGGTCACACTGCCGTGAGTGCCTGGCCATTCTGGAGTACCAGGGAATGAGACTGCAGACCAGCTATCAAAGACTGGAGCAAGCGTGCCCCAGACAGACACTGCCGCCTCTTTACAGAGGGATCATCCAAGCCAAAAGCAGAGACGAGTGGCTAAACAGATGGGCCAACGCAGAAACAGGAAGATCTCTCTTCGGGTACATGGACAATCCCAACCCCAAAGACCCTTCGAATCTTTTATGTAGAGCCGATCAGACTTTGATCTTCAGAGTCCGCACAGGACACTTGCACACCAACAAGCAAATAAACAGAATTAATCCCTTGTAGAAACCCCATTGCAGACACTGACTACCACGAAGAGACCGTTGAACATCTTCTCCTTCACTGCCCAAACCTGGCAGTTTTTCGACGCAGGCTCCTACACACACCTACAGACTTACAAAGCCTGCTCTACTCTGGCGTTGACCAGATGACAAGGACATGTGGTTACTTGAGGGAGGCATTGCGCTGCCAAGAGCGAAATGCTCGCAGTTAAAGGGATTTGAAAACAACAACAACATCCGATTCTGCTGAAGTTGAACACTTTTATAGCCAGGTTCATATTAGTATTACTTACATTTAAAGTAAATTAAAGAGAAAAAAACCCGGGGATTTGATTCATTACTGTTATATCCAAGTTCCTGTAATAACAGAGGCTGTTGTAAATGGACTGGACTGTATCAGTCTCATTGTCATAGTGGTTCATTTTCAGGTTCCGCTTTAGCCATGGGAAAAAAGGAAAGGTCAGATGAATCAAATTCAGGACCATATAAAGATACTGACATTGATCCACAAGGGAAATTTTGGGTGGATATGACATGTTGTAGGATGGAGAAATCAGCTGTTTCATTGTGTCTTGTGTCTGCTGACTTGTGCGAGGCACACGTTGTCATGCTGCAGTAATTCATCTCTCTCCGGACAAACCTGTTTCAGCCTGGCATTCAGCTTATGTAAAGTTGTGACGTATAGTTCCAAGTTCACAGACTTCCAATTTTGCTGGCAACGTCTTTATTTTTCTTACTTCATCAATTGGCCTTACTCATGCTCTCTAAATTATCTTGTTTAACTGGATTCGAGGCGCTCTGTGGCCTTCCAGAGCAAGAGCACATTTAATCCTCCAATTTTGTCTCTGTCAAATCTTCTCCTTTCACAGACCTTGCCCAACAGTACTAAGTGCTAACATCGCCGCAAATGGCGAGAAAGTTCTGGAACTTGTGTAGCTTTCTTTACTTTTACTGTTTTCTTCCGCTTGTACCGGTGGGTGTCGCGAGGAGATACAGGCGTCTGTTTGCAGCAAGGCGAGTGGCTTGTAGGAGGGACATCCCGTGAACTCTGAGGGCGTCTGCTACTGATTCACTCCAGCGTCTCTTTAGTCTTCTTCTGGCTCTCCAGCCAGAATATTTCATGCCCTCAGAGCTGGTTGGTTTGAAGGCATCCGTGTGAGGTGTCCGAACCACTTGATCTTTAGTTTTTCAGTGTGCGGCAGGACTATTTTTTTAAATTTTGTCTCTTCTTGTCTTGTTAACCGCTCTTCTTAAACATTTCATTTCGCATGTGACCAGCTTTCTCCCGAGGGCTTTTGTTAGGGACCATGTCTGGCACTGATATTTGAGCGTTGGTAGGAAAATGGCATGGATGAGCTTCGCCTTGGTGCTTATGGGGATATTGGGATGTTTCAGGAGAGGGGCGAGTTGGTAGCTGACTGCTTTGGCTTTCTAGCATCTAGTCTCTATTTCTCAATCTTATGTTCTATTTTCTGTGACAATGCTGCCCAAGTATTTGAATTCGCTGTTTTGTTTTAGTTGGGATCCATTGATGTTGATTCATGTATCCACTTTGTCTGGTCTCCTGCTTACTGTCATGACCTTGGTCTTGCTAACACTGATCTTCATGTCATATTTCTCGCAGCCCGCGTATAGTTGGTTTATAATTATGCTCCTGTAGTTGAGTCGGAACTTGTAGCAATTTTCATAAATCTACAGTGAAAAGTTGTAGGGAAACTAGCATCATTTTTCTGCCCATCCTCGTAATGTGTTTTGTTTGTTTTTGTAACTGTTTATCTCTGTTTACATCTGAATTACATGTATTTAAAGTGTAGTCAAACCTGTCCATAACGGTCACCCAAGATCACAGGGAAAAGGGGCCGTTATAGACAGGCGGTCTTTGTGAAAAGTGTTCCGAGTCATGGTTACACATTTGGGCAGCTGCCAAGCAGTACGTAAAAAATACTTTTTTGAGAGTCTGAGCACGTTTTCTATCTCTGGGCATCTGTGGTATAATGGTTGATGCTTTGCTGTAAAATGCAGGAGACTCGAGTTTGATTCCCGAGTAGGGGGAAATTTTGTATTAAGTACATTGTATGTATCCTGGTCTATCAACTGGGATGTTGTATACTCTGGCCCTGACATGCAGTGTCATAAACCCACCACCTAAATGTTCCAAATTGTGTTGAAAACACAAAAAAAGTAAGAAAGTTTTCTATCACAAGATGCATTCTGTAGAATATTCTTGTACTGTGGCTCACGAACTTGCCCATGCTGAAGAGACATCATGAACGTTGAAGACGATTTGAGGATTAGGATGAGAATGAAACCCATATAAATCTATAGGAAATATCTCTTTGTGCGGGTCTACTTCAAGTATCTTGCAATTATTGGATGTAGAAAAGTATGTGTGAAGGGTTTGGAGGGAGTTACTTGTTCAATGCTCACCACCCTGACCTGGTATGTTGTGGGGATGGAGTTTTGAAAAGTTGGCAACATGAAATATGAAAATGAATTCCTACATATTGCACGTGTAAGGCAACACCAACAACAAAGGCCATAGTCAAAATTGCCTTTTGAGTTCCTGCCAAAAAAAGAAAAGAAAACCCCTGATGTGAGCAGCCGATGGTCACTGTTTGTCATAACGAGTCATATATGACTTCATTACGTTTTTTGTGGTCAGCAGTAGAGCTTGTGTTTTATTACTGGCTGTTGTGTAAGCTGTAGGCAGTGGCAGTGTGCCGAATTCTCTGGAAACTTGCATGGTATGTATGTGTAAACATTGCACTAAGTCCTGCCCCTTCTTGTTTTGTAGGAAGTGCTTAGCCAATCGGTAAGCCCAGCTGCTTCTTTGAATTAATTCATTTCAGAACCGGCGTCTGTGGTGTTGAGGTTAGGCGCGTTGTTGTTGCACTTGCACCCAGGAGACCAGAATTCGATTCCCGAGTGTGGTGAAAAGTTTTATCAAGTATCTCGGTCTTTCTGCTGGGATGCTGTACCCAGTTCAGCCTGGGTTGGCCTTGACAGACAGTGGCAGGTAGGGTGGGAAGCCAGCCTCCACCAATGAGGAGCAGGATTTGACTTTGAGGCTGATGTTGTGGCAGAAGTGACTGAATGGCTGTATTGGACGGGAACTGCTGGGGACATGAAAAAAACAAAAAACACATGGGTATCACAGAACTGGGGTAATTAATACAGATGATTGCTATTGCTATGGAAAGGTGGCTTCAATACTTCATGGATTTTCAGGGGCCTCTCGTAGCCTAGAGGTTAAGGTGTTCACTTCTCATTCAAAGGTCCCGGGTTCAAATACGAATAACGACGTACGGATAGATTTTCTTCTAAAAAATGGTCTCCTTTCACCTCATTTTCTGCTCTCTAGCAATGTTCTGTAGTCTGCTTTTGTCTCCACTTTCTGCCACCACCCCCTCACCTCCTTTGCCCCTCCCCCCTCCTCTGGGCTCATGACTCTTTCTGCAGCCTTTCTACTGCTACTCCTCCTTTGCCACACCCCTGATCATCTGGTAGGAAAGATCTTCACTTAGCCTTCTCGGACAAGGGCGAAAGATCACACACACGACACACACACCCACCCACACACACACCCACACACACACACACACACACGCGCGCGCGCGCGCTCATGGGGGCTCTCAACGTTGTCTAGAGGTTACGGTATCGCCTCTCATCCAAAAGGTCCCCCGTTCGAAATCTGACAGCGACGGGAAATTTTCTTCTCTAAAATGTTCCCTTTTCACCTCTTTTCCTGCTCTTTAACAATTTTCTGTCGTCTGCTTTCTTCTCCCTTTTTTGCTACCACTCCCTCCGCTTTTGCCTAGTTGCCCCCTCGTCTGGGCTCCTGACTCTTTCTGAAGCCTTTCTTCTACTACATGTACTCCCTGGCTCCTTCATACTGCTGTCTTTCAGCAACACGCCTGATCTTAGGGTAGGCAAGATCGAACACCCAGCGGCGGCTCTCGTGGCCTAGAGGTTAAGGTGTTGGCCTCTCACTCAAAAGGTCCCGGGTTCGAATCCGGGTAGCGACCGAAAAATTTTCTTCTCTAAATTTGTCTCCTTTCACCTCATTTCCTGCTCTCTAGCAATGTTCTGTCGTCTGCTTTAGTCTCCTCCTTCTGTCCCCACCCCCACACCTCCTTTGCCCCTTCCTTTGGGCTCCTGATTCTTTCTGCAGCCTTTCTACTGCTACTTCTTCGCTTCTTCTTACTGCTGTCTTTCAGCCACACCCCTGATCTTCTGGTAGGAAAGATCTACACCTAGCCTTCTCGGACAAGGGCGAAAAAATGTCGGAGGGACCGTGTGCAAGTTGCGAACGTTAAAGATCCCTTGGTGGTCTAAATTTGATAAGAGTAAGCTTCGGCCGCCACCCGGGCAAAATTCAAAATTCCCTACCAACTGAAAATATTAGGTGTGTCCCGTGCGCTCATATGACCTTATGCAGTTGCGAGCGCCGTAAAACACTGTACCAAAACAAAACAAACAAAAAACGAACACCCAGCCTTCTCGGACAAGGGCGAATTTAAAAATCTCGGAGGTCCCGTGTGTAAGTTGTGCACGTTAAAAATCCCTCGGTGGTCCGAAATCGATCAGAGTAGGCTTCGCCACCCCGACAAAATTCAAAATTAATTCCTACCAAACTCAAAATGTTTAATGTATCATACATGTATGACCTTATACAGTTCCATAAAACACCAAAAATAAACACACACACACGCGCGCGCACACACACACACACACACACACACACACACACACACACACACACACACACACACACACACATATATATATATATATATATATGTATGTATGTATGTATATATGTATATATATATAAGCTGGGCCCCATTTCGATGGGAGGAATGATCGATGCATTAACATCAAAAGAAAGACATGGGCCTACTATATTTAAACTGTATATACTACTGGAATGGAGCAATAAATCTTGAGAGAAGAGTGACACACATATTTCTAAGTTTCCAATAATAGATGTATAGATTGATCCTCTATTCCGCTTTCCTGGTTGTACACTCCAGAATTTCAAAGGTCTGGAATCGGTACGTACGGCTAGTGAACGGAAACTTCACTTGTTTACAATGGCGTCTTAGAAAACGGACTTTCCCAAGATTTGGACTCTGTGTGGACGAAACAAAGCATTTTAGAAAAGTCAGGGAAAGCAGTTTGCTTTGAACAATAGCCACATGGATTTTTTTGGGGGGGATGCTGCGGACGCATGCAAAGTTTCAAAGGTGTGGGTTAGGGAATAAGGGAGGAGTTTGTGCACAAAGCTTCCCAAGTCCACATATAAGATACACACACACACACACACACACACACACACACACACACACACACACACACACACACACGCGCGCGCGCGCGCGCGCCACCTTAAAAAAGTACATGTATCCAAATATACAGTGGAGTCTGCTTAAAGTGAACTTTTTGGGACCAGTCCGAGGTTCAGTTTAACCATTTTTTGGTAGGGTGGAGGCCTACAGTCTCTCTCTCTCTCTCTCTCTCGCTAGAGAGAAGAGGGGTGAGGGGGGGGGGGGGGGGGGGGCTCGAAATCATAATATATCTATTTATATACACGTACGTAGGTCTACTATCAAAACTATAAAAACT
>NW_004797469.1:507584-509429 GCF_000002075.1 Aplysia californica | reverse complement strand
GGGCACTCAGCGGACAAGCCTAGACTAGGGCTCTTTCTTACTGACTGAGATTGTCGTGGCAAACGCCGCGCCGAGTTGGGATTGTCTGCCAATGCCTGAGGCAAAGAATGTTATTTTCACAGCATGGCGACAGCGACACGATCGGTCCGTTCTTCGTTTTCACTCATCTTGGGCGTTCACTTTATCCCATTTCCCAATGAAACTGGTTTATTTTATCCACTATGTTTTACTTAAACAAATAGTGTTTCAATCGGGACCACAGAATATCGTTCACTTTAACCGATTGTTCAAATAAAACGTGTTCACTTTCAGTGGACTCCACTGTAACAATGAACTCGTCGCACCACCTCCCCGTGTAAAGTCATCAGCCATCTTTTACCATTTAAGATTTGTTTATAATGCATACAGTAAGAACATGCAAATTTTAGCAGGTATATAATTATATTGCACCCAAAAAATGTGTCCTTTTCTATTTGAAATGTTCAAACAGAAAGGTTGACAAGTGTAGATTTTGATTAAATAAACTCTGGTTTGTATTTTTTAAACATAATGAATTAAAGTAAGGTTGATATGTGTGGGTTTGCCTGCCAATCCACTGAGTGTGAACTTTGCCACACGTTTTTCCTTTGTGTGTGTGACGAGATGACTGTGACGAGATCTCTGGAGGTATGTGACGACTTTACCGTGTGATGAGTTAACTGGAAGCCAATATCAATACCCATCAGTATTGCTCTACTTCCTTCAGACGACGTGGTCCAAAATCAAAGTGACCCACCGTCAGGGGCGATTCCTTAACTTTTTTATCGGCTGGACAATGGACAAAAGATTTATGGCTGCTAATAATTTTCATTCCGTTTCAAGTAATTTTAATTAATATTCATTGTCGACATTCCAAAAGCATTTGCTGATTTGAAGGCGCCGAAAAAAACTGATAAGTTGTTGCACTCCAGATTCTCTTTCCTTCGTCTCTGTTTTATTACAATATGGTGCTCACAATTTGTTGTCATCGCCTCCTTCCGCGACGAACAACTTCGCGCGAACACCGCGTTCCTAGCCGGCGGTTTTTACAAATTTGTCTACAAGACCCAAAAAGGAAACCTCTAGTTGCCAATTTGACTTCTCGTTTGTTGTACTTTGTTGAATGATAAGACTATTTAATTTTAATACATTGTATTTCACCAGTAACGTTATGAGGTCGGCTGTCTCTAGTTTCTGTCAGTACATTTATTGTCAGCATGACTGAGTACTGACTCTGATTTGTATTGCCTATAAATATAGGGTTTTGGTCACCCATGGTTCTGTTTGATATTCTTTTCGTCACTTACTTCCTACTGAAACCTTACCTGACAGACCGTCGCTTTAAAGAATTGGCCAGTCATGTTATATAATAGAAGAAAATGATAAAATTTACCGAGGAATAGCGTACTAAACTAGCGAGAGGCACTCGGCTTTGGGCCAGACACTGAGTTCTATAATTAGCATTTGGCAGTTCCTAACTAAGCCTTATGCAGTCTTCTGAGAAATTCGACTAGAACATTAAAATTTGATTATGAGCGGGAATTTTGTGCTATGTTCAGCGCATGTGCATCAGTGCGGGTGCTTTTAAGTAGGCCCCCCTACACTGTTGTATCTGATTCTAGACTTGATCTGCAGGGGATAGCGCCATGCCATAAACACAGTGTTATTTCTTCAGACTATCTTAACCCTATCCGTACATCCTGGGGTCATTTTGTATCCCTGGGGTTGTATTCTTCACACTTTAGAACAGGGGCGAAGGGTCTATATAATCAAATAATCACTGCTTCCCTTCCTAATTTTGAAACATTGTCGCTGTCAAATTCATCC
>NW_004797469.1:506275-506886 GCF_000002075.1 Aplysia californica | reverse complement strand
TCAGAGTCGCCGCCTCGAGTAAGATTCTTGTGTGATATCTACAGGCCATATAAATCTGATCCCGTTTCACTTTGATTACCCTGTCAAACAAGTCAGCCTTCGCCCCTGCTTTAGAATACTTTTAGTGCGAAGAGCTGTTTGAAACTTTGTAGGGAAACAACGGAGAGTGTGCGTTGAGGGGTGGGGGGTAAAGCGGAGGGGGTGGGGAGGATCGATGTGAATGACAGCCGGACAGTTCTACAAACCACGAGCCGCCCCTGCCCACCAAAGTTCCGTGTCTCTTTCCCGATGGCCTGACATCACGTCATGTGTAGAAATGTGTCAACAGATGTCACAAGTCGATTGAAAACTTTTGGCTACGCACGACCTCGTTACACAGCAGGCAACGGGTCACCTGAACTGAAGCGTTGGGCCTAGTGCAGAGAGCTAAAAATAACAGCAAGTGAACGTTGTAGCCTACCCGGTTTAGTGTGTACACACCTCACGGGTCCAGGGTCACATTATTGTGATTGTGCTTTTGGAAGATCTTAACTGTGTAATCTAACCCAGTATCAAACTATCAGCCCTGCCCGAGTGTGTGCGTGTGCGTGCGTCTCCCCCCGCCCCTCCCT
>NW_004797469.1:503081-506175 GCF_000002075.1 Aplysia californica | reverse complement strand
CTCGAAATCATAATATATCTATTTATATACACATACGTAGGTCTACTATCAAAACTATAAAAACTCTCCAAGGCGGCAGTTCACTGTCGATAAGAAAAACTGTTATCTTAGACAGGTGAACATTACAAATAAGGGGTCAAGTAGGAAATGGTCCTTTGTACAGGGTACAAGGTCTTGGGCAGGTGGCTGTTAGAGCAGGTTCGACCTTCATGATGTTGACAGTAGCCTAGGCAGGGAGGTATAGATCTACACACTTAGTGGCAATCATCAGACACGACTAGTTCTGTAGATCTGCAGTAAGAGACGAAGAGTCGTGTCTTTGTTTCTAACCCCGGAGCCCTGATATATTCTACTGGAACATGAGTGCAAAATATTTTCAGGATAAAATAATGTGGCTTTGCCTTTAGCTCAATGTTGTTAGCATGAATTAGTTTGTCAGCGGTAGGTATATTTGTGGTGTGTGTGCTCTAGGCCAAGTTTAAGATTATTGTTTACGGATCTGCCCGCCGAGGCACTGTGATAGCCACCATTGATGGCTTTTCTTGCAAAGTTTTAAGGTCTTCCCGACGTTTTAAACTTCGTGTTGACAAGTGTCTATGCCCGTGGCATCATTCTGTGCCGACTGCCGTCAGATCATGTGTGTTCTTGTAAGATGACTCTAAGAAGAACAGGTTAATGGACCTAAACGCACCAAACCACGCCCGGAACAAGTTACCTGAAAGTAAGTGAATCGCGTCTGACCTGGAAAGATCTTACAAGAGAAAAGCATTGAATTACGTCATTGTGTAGAAAAAATCCCCCTCCCCCTGAAAATAACAACAACAAACAAACAAAACTCAACTCATTTTGTAAACTTGATAAGAAACGTGTGTCACCTCAAAGTGCGAGTGGAGGCGCTCGTGGCCTAGTGATAAGGTGTTCACCTCTCATTCAAGGGGTCCCGGGTTCGAATCCCAATAGCAACGGAACTTTTTATTCTCTGGGCTTGTCTCCCCTCGCCTCCCTTAAGTGGCCTTTAACTACTCTCTAGCATGTTCTGTCGTCTGCTTTCGTCTCCACTTTCTGCCCCCACCCCCTAACCTCCTTTGCCTCCTCTTCTGGACTCCGGACTCTTTCTGCAGCCTTTCGACTGCTACTCCTTTGCTCCTTCAGTCACACCCCTGATCTTATGGTAGCAAAGATACTACATCCTCTCTTCTCTGACAAGGGCGAAAAATCTCGGAAGACTCGTGCGCACGTTTAAGATCCCTAATTGGTGGTCTAAATCGAAGTAGGCTTCGCCGGCACACGGGCAAAATTCAAATTTTTCTACCAAACTGAAAATGTTTCATCTGTCCTGCGCACTCATATATGACCTTATGCAGTTGCGAGCGCCGTAAAACACTTACATAATAATAATAATAATAATAATAATAATAATAATAATAATAATAATAATACACGATGGTGTCAGAAAGAAACTTGAAAATATAATCACCCAATCGTCGTGTTAAAGCCTTGCATTACCCACTCAAGCAGCATACCTATTAAAAGCTAGTAAATTCTGCTTCACCTGACATAATAATATTTCATTTGTGTTAAGAGACGCCCGAGATAATAATTAGTCACTCAAAATTGACATTAAAAAATCGGGTTCGGCCAAATTGTGCGAAAACAAAGAAACGTAAAAGTGTGTTTGCGCATGTATGTATTGAGGTGCATCAACAGTGGAAGAATGGACATGTATTACAAAAGAGAATATTGTTGTCTATGCAATGAACAGCATTATCTGATATTTTCATATTGGAAAACAGAGCAGTCACAAATATCTCGCAAAACCTGGGTTTAACACTACCCGAGCTCATATAGTATGATTTTATTTTTAGTTAGGAGCTATTGGTGTCATGTAGAGCACGAAACTTTATTTTGCTCATGGACGGTGTTAATTAGATTTTTGACATAATCATAGAGGAATAGAGTACACGAAACTGCCGTGGTTTTGAGTGGTCTGGGGTAGAATGAACAAACCGCCTTCGTGAGAATCACCGGATGGCTTGCTGGCGCAAGTGCTGAAACGTCATGTCTTAACCTTATTTTTTTTTAAATGTCGTCATTCAAGTAGGCATTTCCATGCACACACCAAAGCACGTTCTCACAGGGCCAATATGCCGCCAGACAATTCCTTGAAAACCAAATCATATCAACGTTGGGGTGGTCACCAGTAAATGTCCCGATATGAATTTTACAGGTATGTGAAGCCCCATGAAACAGCAGCTGAAGAAAAGTGACTTTGCTCCCGATTTAGACCCTTTGTTTGCAACTCTCAGTGACATTTGGGATGAAATAAAATACAGATAATTCTGTCCAAAATTTAATAGAGTCGATGCCCAAAGGGTTCGTGCTCTACACAAAACCAATGGCCCCTAAGCCAAATATCAATGAGCTCATTAAATACTAAGTCCAAATTTTCCTTTTTGTTTGTATATAGGAATAGAATACCGTTTATTGCAGAGACGAAAGTCTGCAATAATTGGATATGCAATGTATGTCCATTCTATCAATACTCATTCACTGATGCTCCTCAAGAAACTCGCGAAGACAATTTTACGTCTCTTTGATTTCGCACAATGTTGCCTATCAGCCTGATTTTTTAAGGTCAATTCTGAGTGACCATATCTCGGGTTCTCTTACAATAGATGAAATATTATGTGCCAGATGATACGCTGCATGAGGGGGTAGTGCAAGGCTTAAACACGATGATTGGGTGATTACATTTTCAAGTTTCTTTTGACGCCATTTCGTTCGCAGTCTGTACCCGTTTGTATCAAATGAAGTTTGGTTAAAAGAAGTGCTTTTTGAAGTATATTCATTTTCCAACAAATGAGGAACATTTTCATCGGAAACAATTTTTTGAAAACCAAATTATACCAACGTTGAAGTGGTCACCAGTAAATAGCCCCAATATGAATCCTACAGGTACGGGAAGCCCCATGACACAGCGGTTGAAGAAAAGTGACTTTGCTCCCGATTCAGACCCTGTTTGCAACTCTCTGTGAAGTTTCGGACGGAATGACATATTATAATGATGTCCAAAATTTAATACAGTTAGAGTCCT
>NW_004797469.1:497771-500999 GCF_000002075.1 Aplysia californica | reverse complement strand
TGTGTGTGTGTGCGTGTGTGTGTGTGTGTGTGCGCGTGTACTCACCGAAAAGAGAGGTGTGCATGCTTCAAATAGCGAAAATTTAATTAACAGGAAGTCGTCAAATTTTGGAGGGACACTGAGATGGGTTGTTTTCTTAAGTTGCATAAGTTTTAAGAAAAAATTCTTGCCCGTCAAGGTTGATACCTCGTTGGTTTTCAATTAATTTAATTGCCTTATAAAGAGACTCTTTATGCACTTATTAATTATTTGAGCGTATGATTTACTTCCCTTAAGTCTGTTTGTTTAAACAAGCATAAAATACAGCGATATTTCTCCTTTTAAAACATGTCACGCATGTTGGAAAATAATAGACAGCGAGCTTTGGGAATGCTCCAACCTGGAAGTACACAGCGAGACTCAAAGGTTCAGCGTCCACAGACAGTTTTGGACGTTTGTGGGCAACTTATGTCGGGGCGTCTGGAACGACGAATGATCGTTCTGGAGTCCTAGGCTTCAGATCAAAACGCTGAGACAAAACCGACACATTTTCCTCATTCACCTCCAGAGCAAATTGCGTCCTGCATCTCTGATCGCACGCTATATTCTGGATTAAAACCAATCTTAGCGAGAACTGTGAGGAATCGTTCCCGGGAGATAAACTTGAGACCCTACAGACCAGCTATCAGACTTATAATACTTCAGCCACATCATCACAGGGCTCGACACATTTGGGCGATACCCCATTTGCGTTGGACAGACATTGGCTGGAGAAATGAATCTCGATTCCGTCTTCAAGAATATAATGGAAGGCAACAGACAATTCAACAACCCCTGACAGATTATGTTGAACGGCGAGAAATCGCTATATGGATCTATTCATCTATATATAGATATAATATGTATGTATGCGTTTGTGTGTGTGTGTGTGTGTGTGTGTGTGTGTGTGTGTGTGTGTGTGTGTGTGTGTGTGTATTACAATGACCGTTCTAAAGTCACTAGATAGAACTAGTCTGGTCAAAGAACTGTCAATTAACCCTTTGTCATACTTTGTGTTCCATGATCAGTCATGTCATTGAGAGGATAATGAAGAGTTGAACAGGTTTTGGGGTGTTTATCATAGTTTTAATCCATTTTCTTTTGCCAGTCTGGGCTGTTGGGATCATCGTACTTTTCAAATATATTATTATAGCACCTTGTTTTTATGGATATCAGGCTCATCATGTCAGTTGTGTCAAATTTCAAGTTACTATTGATTATGCTAATTCCGGGTGCGTCAGTCCAATGGGAGTCAGCAAACGATGATGCTCGATGCGACGAGACACCGCGCGGGTCTGGGGCCTAAAGGGTTCTATTTGCAAAGTATTCACGTTGTTGACACTAATGGAAGGTTTTAGCTTACGGCCTGCTGTCTGCCTTGCCTGTCGGTATCAAATTTCTTTAACTTTCAAGTCCTTTATGCTGACAGACTTTCGCGTCAGTTTTCTGTTTTGTGTAAGAGCCTACTGGTCCGATAGAACGTAGCCGCTGTGTGTACTGCGGGGGTTAGGGTGAGTTACGGCAGACGAGAGGGTGATATTTAATTTAAGAAAACAAGTTGTGTTTGGTAATTCTCTCCAGGTAAAGCATTTTACGTAGCTGGAAAGTTACCGGCTCAACTTCGTTTCAGAATTCCATTTTGTTCTGTTTCTCGGGATATAATTTTCAATATTTTGACTTTGGGCGAACTGCTATCTTTCCGGAAGTTGATGGTGGAGGTTTCGTTTCTGTCGTCGTCGTTGTTGTTTTCATTGTTATAGAGCTGTTGTTTTCTTGTTCTTGCCGCTACTGGAGTTTTTCTTGTTATTTTATTTGTTGACGGCGCTGTTATTGTTGTTGTTGTTGTTGTTGTTGTTGTTGTTGTTGTTGATGTTGTTGTTGTTGTTATTGTTGCAACTATTGTTTTTGTTAATGCATTTGTAAAATAATATTGTCTTCAATGAAGTTTATGGAAGTGTATTTATCATCAGGTTCATGGGACACGGAACAAAGGCCCGATTGATCTACCCCGAAATAGATTGAGACATAAAGTCCATACACAGCCGCCTTCTGGGCGTACAGCACGACACACTCACGAGTCTCCGGTAGCCACGGGACTTATCACAAGTGGCCATTCCAAGCGACCGTCACAAAGTGGTCATTGTACGATGACGCGAGACTACGGTGGCTGTTTCGGCGGGCGCTGTTTTCACCGAGATGATGAGGAGGACGACGACGACAATATCGACGGCTACTACCGCCTCAGCTCAAGCGGGGGCCGGCCAGAGACCGTGCCCATGAGCAGGGATGGCGGCGCAGATGACGACCAGGATCCTCATAATGATTACTTTAGGCCTGTGGACGCCTACCAAGGCAGTCACCGGAACAAGGAATATGACGAGGTGGACATGAAGGGCAAGAGGCTCAGCAAAAAACTAAGAAGAAGAGAGGTACTTTTTAGATGTCCTTAACGAGACTAGGAGGAGTGGCCCTCATAATGTCTATCACTAAACAGGGTGGAGAGAGGTATTTCATAGATGTAGACTGAAGACTGACAAACAGAGTTTGGGGCGTCTGTGCTATACTATACGTATAAAGTTAGTACTCAGTGTATCGTTGTACAACCCTGTTATATCAAACGGAATCCCGGACAGTGTACAAAATACATGCCAACAAGTTACTCAAGTTTCATATGATCTCCTGTCTGAGAAGAATACGGGAGATTCACTGGAGGGATAAGATCCCCAACACTGATGTTCTTGAGAGTACAAAAGCCCGTAGTATCTTCTGCCATTTGAAGAAAAAATCCACCTTAGTTCGACAGGGCACTTGGTCTGAATGCCGAACATACGGCTCTCCTAACCTATTTTCCACTCAGAATTGGTATGTGGAGCGCGAACCATAGGTGTCGCCCCCGCAAAAAAATTAATAAAAAAATTTAAAAAAATATAAAGACAGTCTGAAGACGTCTCTGAAAGACTGGCCCTTTGATGTGAATGAGTGGGAAGTCCTTTGTCTTATTCCGTCATAGTGGCGTTAAAGCCGTGACATGTGGCAGCAAGGCTACCGAGTTTGTAAAATCAACCAGAGGAACAAGAAAATCAAGCAAACCCTGACAGATCACAAGTACTCTGTTGAAAATTCTTTTCAATAAGAATCGCGTTTAAGTGAAGCTACAAAAAAAGTTTAACCAACTAACCATATTTACCATAATTTTGGCAGATGGAGAGG
>NW_004797469.1:495485-496679 GCF_000002075.1 Aplysia californica | reverse complement strand
GGGGGTTAATGTACGAGGGGAGTTCAAGAAGTCTTGGGTCTAAATACAATATATATGTATGAAGGAATAAAGATAGAGCTTTGTAATGTGGCACGCATACTTTTATTTCTCTACATAGTCACTATGCAGAGTTATACATTTCTGCCGCCTCTTCTCTTTGCCCTTTAAAAGTCCTTGAGAGAAAAATTACCCAGAATGGGATCCAAACCAGTCTTCAAAAGCTTCAATGGCGTCCTCGTTGTCATGGAAACAACGTCCTTTGAGTGAATTTTTAACGATTAGGCAACAAAAACGTCTGAGGGGGCTAGGTCTGGTGAATAAGCTGGGTGTGGCAGGATTTTAAAGCCGCGCTATTCTGATGTCTGATCTGCTTGTTGTGCCGTGTGCGCAGGGGCGTTGTCATGTAGTAGGAGGATCCCATTACAGAGTTTTCCACTCCTTTTTATCACCAATTCGGACCACAATTTTACCAGCAAACCGGAGTAGTAGTCTCCCGCGACTGTTGTTTTGTTTCTCTCCATTTTCCAGGTAATCAGTCATAATGATACATGTACCTTCGCAACCGCAGAAACACGACAGTCTTTTTTATAAGAGACTGCATTTAGCGAACTGAAAAAGCTACGCGAAAAATCGATTCCAAAATCAAAGGAAGAAATTGGCGAACAAAACTGGCAACTGGTCCAAAATTAACCCCATTTTCTACTAGTACAAAAGCAGTATATAATATTGTTTTGTATTTGGCCTTGGTAGTCTATAGTGGTTAGGCTACGGAACTCCTAATCGTGAGGATGCGGGTTAAGGGGTTCGAGCCTCAGACCCAACTTTGTGTCCTTGGGAAAGACACTTTACACGAATTTTCCTCACTTCACCGAGATGGGAATGGGTACCCGGCTAGACTATCTGCTCTAGGTACCTGGCCGTAGACAACAAATCGGTCTTGTCAGCATGTTATTGTTAGTGCTTTAGCTCCTATAAAATTGACAGCTTGCAGTTTATGCTTCCTAGATAGTTGAGATTGTTTCAGAATGCTATCAGGTCTCTGCTGGGGTAACAATAATGATGTAAAGCGCTTAGAGCATGCTGTTGAGTGGGAACTTGCCGTAAATCTTCTGGCGCTCATATGACCTTATGCAGTTGCGAGCGCCGTAAAACCTCTACTAAAACTTAAACATAAAAAAAAAATTATTATATAAT
>NW_004797469.1:482173-495121 GCF_000002075.1 Aplysia californica | reverse complement strand
TGTGTGTGTGTGTGTGTGTGTGTGTGTGTGTGTGTGAGTGAATATATAAAGTATGCATCATGAGTATGTATTATGTTTACACTTGTGCTAGAATGTGAGTATGTTAGACAGACAGACAGACAGACAGACAGACAGACAGACAGACAAACAGACAGCATAGCTGAGCGTTGCGTGGCATGGCATAGCATAGTTTTGTTTACTTAAAATTGTTCTTTATTTTTAGTTATTTAAAAAAAACAAAAGACTTGCACAAATGCAGCTTTGTCAGCATAATATAGCATTTTGAATGCATTCATTACGCCAAACAGCCTGTTCGTTATTATCTCAAGAGAGTAATCACTATCTTCACATCACAAACATAACGTAGCATAGCTGAGCACAGCATAGCATAGCGTAGTAGGGCGTAGCGTAGCATGATTAGTTTTTACGGTCTGGTCCATTAACATTAGACTGCGAATTTTAATAATCAGAATATCAGTTTTAAGACAGGTATGGTTATCCATAACCCTGAAAGAACTGTTCATATTTCCTAATCAGCTCAAGAAGAGGATTCGCTATTACCTGCACTCTACTTGGAAATGGATGCGGCGCGGTATGGCAGCTCTGACGCCTGGTAAGATTTCACTTTCCACGAGCACTGTTGTTGGCCTTCATTTCTTATTTGTTCGACTTGTCAGAATGATTCTAGTTTGAGTGTATGGGTCAGAAAATCAGAGGGGGAGCATACTGCTTATACTATTAGCAGAATGTTGCTGAATGCCTACGTTTGTAACTTATAGTTCTAGAATTGGCATGAAGCCTTTGGTCGTTTTGGACAGTTTATGTTAAGAAGTAAAACTTACGTCTTTCTCTTGCAACAGAAGACACAGGTCCAATTTTCGAGAGATGACGTTGTTTTATCCAGAATGTTATATCCATTTTCTGTTGAGATGCAGTATCCAGTATGGCTCTAACAGACAAGGTTGAAGTTGAAGCAGTTTGCTCTAGTAAAATTTGATATAAATTTTGTCAATGAGAGTCGAAATCTTTTTAGAATTAGTTTTGTCTTCAACGAAACGGCCTCGCTATGTCGTCAGTACTGGTAACTAGAAAACGGTTATCTCCCCAGGCATGACGTCCATCTTCATGCTGTCACCGACACAGAACGCTTTTGTCAGCGCAGATTCTCGCTTAGAGGCTATCTCCGGGAAGTACGCGCCCAGGGTACAAATCTGACGTGGTCCGCTGAGAGTGCGTCATCGTATTGAACTGATTGTGCATATGCTAGTGAGACAGTATCATCATCCTTCAGGGTCATGGGACTACACTGTATACACAAAAAAACATGGATTTGAGTCTGAGTACTGATATATGGTCTTCACCAAGACACACCTAAAATCTCTGGTTGATTTTGTTGGAGGGGGTGTTGTAAAGTTATTATGGCGTAAGCTTATTTATAACTGAAGGCATTATCTGATGGTCTCCGTGGAATGTGCTGATTATGGCCTTGGTCGACAGCGAAACGGTCATTTTGTAAGCAAGAGAATGTGGACATTTGCAAGATGCTGGGCATTTGTCTTGTAAAGTTTAAGGTCCTTTATTGCAGCCCCGTTTTCTCCTGAATGTTTCGCCCCTTTCGACATTTAACAAATGTTTTCTGGACGGTGCAAAAATCAAAATCATTTGTGTCAGAGAGTTGTCAGTGCCACTTCTAGTACAATATTCTATTTTTCCCCAGAAATATTTCGTTTCTCTTGCCGGGCATCAGACATGCCTAATTTTACCACATATTGAACTCTAGATAAACAGGAGTTAGGTTACATATTCACAAACATTTGTAGTTAGATCTATATTTGTAAGCGCAACGTAAATGGAGTCCCTTTGCGACTAGACCTATAGGCATTTATAAAATGTGTTTATACCGGGTGCGCATTGCTAATCGAATTAATTAACGAGTA
This sequence comes from Aplysia californica, assembly GCF_000002075.1. Taxonomy (NCBI): domain Eukaryota; kingdom Metazoa; phylum Mollusca; class Gastropoda; order Aplysiida; family Aplysiidae; genus Aplysia; species Aplysia californica. The sequence goes on along the minus strand of NW_004797469.1, from coordinate 493,184 downwards.
GGGGCCAGCCAGTGATTTTCCCTGGAATGACAAAAGCAACCATTTTGGCACAGATCGACTGAATTTGACTAAATTCGGTTGTAGCCTTCAAAATCAAGAAACATGTTTCTTTTCAAGGTCGCGAGACGATTCGCTCGTATTGAGACTAAACGATAGCTTGTTCCTATCTGCAGAGAAAATTATGGCTGGCCCCGACTCAATTCGACTGAATTCGATCGGCAGGGTGTATAGTAGATGTTCGAATATCCTCAGACAAGTTGTAAGAATGTAAATGCGAAGGTTTGTAAATAGTCCCAACGTGGTTGGTCAACGTGTTTGGGCACAGGCATAACGTAGGTAGCTCCATATTAATCACACTTTACGTGCTTGGGTGTATGGATATCATCAAGGCGCGTTTGGTTATTATGTAAGCGCAGAATTTTTCGGTGCAATAAAGTAAAAGATTACAATCACTTTTCCCTTTAGGAAGAATCCATTTACTTGAGCAATTTATTGTACATTTCTTTACTGACTCAAGCTTCTGCGTGTCTTGTCGTGAAGAGTTCGGATTTCCAAGGTTATTATTGAAGTCTATATGGCTCTATTTGTTTCTTGTTTGTTTTTGTTTTGTTTTATATTTATTTAAAATTTGTTTCGTTTCTTACCTTAATAATATTGTACTGATTGCATCATATTATTCTATTTTCTTTCCATTTGTCCCCAATGCTGTAGAATGTAATGTTTTGTATTCCTACTACCGATGTTTGCATCTTACTTTGGTTACTGTTTGGTTCATGCTTTTGCCTTATCTTTTTTTTTAAAAACAAACACGTTTTTAAAAAATCAAGATTTATAGGTGATGCTTCCACACCAGCTGTTATACCCACAATCTTCCACGAGTCTGTCACTTTGGCTAACAATTATACTCTGAGGCAAAAGAAACGCGAATAACTGAAATATGAATAAAACACACTACACTCTCACTAGACAGGGGTTTGTCATGTGTAAATAAAATTCTAATTCGTCAAATAATTACACAGTCATGAGTGTGTCTATAGGTGGCTATTTTATTGCAGCGTAACTATGTCATTTCTTTGACCTTGACCAAAGGGCAGAAAGTAAGTACCGTGTGTGACCTATGGCTGCCATAGACGCTTTGCATCTTCGACCCATAGAATTCACAAGAGCGTTTATTTGTCGACGTGGGGTCTGTACTCACACCTGGCTGATGGCTGAAGCCAATTGAGGAGCTGTCCGTGGTCGTGGCTGCAACTGATTGAACTGCCTCCAGATAGCATCCCAAACGTGCTCGAATGGAGTCATTTTCCCAACGAAGTGGACACACGATGACAACAAAGTTACATTCTTTCGGGTCCACGGGAAGGGCGCCACCTTCGACCCAGACCCGAGAAAGCCTGTCTTTGCGGGTAGATTTTGTTCATTTCCTATGTTTCTCACATGATTATAATGAATAATGTTCGACATGACTTGTGAATTATGACAAACATCGGGTTAGAAGAACATCCTTGAACATTTTATCAAATGTGTGTGTGTGCCTCCTAAAAGAAAGGTACCAAAAGTCGCCACAGACCATTTTTAGACAAAAAATCACCAAATGGTGTTCTTGATACTTTCACTATTTTTTAACAATGTGTTAAAAGAGTTTTCATTGATTTGGCTTTTACATGTTTTATTTTAAATTATTTTGAGAGTAGGGCATGTTTTAAAGATGACAACTGCTTTTAAAAGGTGTTAAAATATATTCTAGAAGCACGTTTTCTCTTCCCCGCTATGTTTTACCATTGAATTCTAATCATGATATTGATGTGAACTGAATGTCGAATTGGAAATTAATTTTCCATAAATAAATACATTAGAAACATTTGATCATGGTTTTTATTTTCAAGTATGTATGTGTTCTAAACTTAAAAGCCAATTTCCTCAAAATTAGATCTTTATTACCTCGCAAAATGTGTAATATAATCTAAAAAAAACTACTTGAGAAATCCAAAAACTTAAAAAACCACTGTGTGGACATTGAATGTCCTTTTATGTACAACCCTTAACTCCAAATGGTTAAAATCCGACTTTTGGTACCTTCTTTAGGCACACTCACAAATACCCGAGAGTTGTTTTTTCCCCCCAATGGATCATACTAAAATTGAGCAGTCGTAAACGAGTGTCTCTAAAACGCACTGATGTCTTCACACCATTTTAAATAGAGTCTTTCCGGGAAGATTTCTTCACATTGTAGGCCTTCATAGCTTCTGCATGACACAAACACTGAGTTTTTATCAAATGCATGCATAACGAATTTCCTCTATTTGTAAACTAAAGTGCTCTTTAAAAAACCTATTTCCTTGACATGATTTAGTCTGGAAAATACAACTACACAAGTAAACGTTTTTAAATTTCTTTTTTTTCATAGAGAATCAGAATTCCACTACTAGTAAGGACTTTTCAGAATACAGCGCACAGGTATTTAAAAAAAATATTAGTCGTCGGGAGACTTAGGACGCTGAACCAAGGTCCCATCCCCTGTACGAAGTCTCCCTACATGTTCATGAAGCAGACGTCATAAAAGCTTGGTTTAATTTTTATGAATTTGGCATGAAACAGACAGACACCCTATAGCACAGATGCATAGTTTTGTGAAATGATTGGTGCACTATTAGTAGTATTAGGGCGTGTAAACCTTACAAACTGTGGGAACTAAACAATAGATATATTAAATAAACTACATTTTTATTGATCCCAGTTTGGAAATTTGGGTTGCAATGGCATACTTACAAACATAAAGGTATAATTATAAATACGTGTTCATACGTACATACATACATAAACAGATAGAGATACATAAATACACAACTCTATACCAATACAGAACAATTTCACAAACATACCATTGAGGGCTTTGGCATCCAAGAGGTTAAGGTGTTCGCCTCTCATTCAATAGGTCCCGGATTCGAATTCGGATATCGACGGAAAATTTTCTTCTCTAATTTTTGTTACTTTCACATCCTTTCCTGCTCTCTAACAATGTTCTATCGTGTGCTTACGTCTCCACTTCCTGCCCCCACCCCCTCACCTCCTTTGTCCCCTCCTCTGGGCTCATGACTCTTTCTGCAGCTTTTCTACTGCTTCTCCCTGGCTCATTCTTACTGCTGTCTTCCAGCTACACCCCCGATCTTATGGTATATATATGATCTACTCATAGCCTTATCGGACAAGGGCGAAAAATCTCGGAGGTCCCGTATGCAAGTTGCGCACATTAAAGATCCCAAGGTGGTCCAAAATCGATAAGAGTAGGCTTCGGTCGTCTCCCGGGCAAAATTCAAAATTTCCTACCAACTTAAAATATTTGGTGTGTCCAGTTCATAATCACTTCTCTATTTTTTCCTTAAACGTCTTAAAATAATCCCCTTCGCTAAAAAAAAGATAATAAGTTTAGTAGAATATCGATCTTGTGAATCCATGATTAGTTCTAGAAATCTACTTTTAAAAAAATATTACACAAACTGCTGTATGTAACCAAACTAACCCAAAAAATGAAGATTTAGGTAGAAAGTGTACTTGGAATAATGTCGAACCCAGTCAGCCCATAAATTTTCTTCTTCCTTTTTAACCTTACCCTAACACATGGCGATGTCAGGCAACATTTCATTGGTCCGGAGTCCACCTATCCTAAAACTGTGTGGGTGGTTGGAGACCGCCACTGGTAGGTCCTACTTCTTTACTTTCCCTCTGTTGTTACTGTTATCGCCAAACTCGCTACGAGTGTCATCATCGCTTGGGTTATCCCCAAGAGCGATTTATAGGTCAGGTTACACTGTTGAATATCCTATTATGTTTAGCTTAAGCGCGTGGACTTTGGCATGGTATTGTAGATATTTTACGGCGCTATAGACACAGAAATGACAGTTATGGCGCCAGTGAGGACCTTGTTTTCATATAATATTTTGGCTAGTGTTTGTTTCTGGCTTCTTTTATTTGATTATTGTGGGTGTTTTACGTAATAGAACATTAAACATTTTTGGGCGGCACTGCACGTCCGTGCTCTACCGTACGGACGAACCGCGCCTGATACCATGCAAAAAAAATGTCCCCTCCCCTATCTCTCTCTCTTTCTGCCAAACCTCTTCACTGAAGGGCACAAAAGCATTGGGGTGGGGGGGGGGGGGGGTGTAGGCCTACCAAAAACAATTAGCTGCAACTAATTCTTCTAACCCTGCCTGTGTCACAGGTAGCACGACTGACCAGTCCTTCTTCTGCCTCGAAGAGAACCAAAAGTCGTCTCAGAAGTACAAACAATGTACACATACATGTACAACGACACGAGCAGATTAGAACATATTGAGGCGTTCATCCTGATGTCTGTGGAATCGGCGAATCTGGTCGAACTTTACGATGAAAATAATATCATTGATGCAGTTGCGGCAAAACTTACTTTCTAAGACATGCTGAATGCTGTCATGCTGCTAAAAATACTTTTGATTTGCTTACCCGGTATACATGATGTATAGAACCTGGGTGTTTTTGAAACACACACACACACACACACACTCACACTCACACACAAACACACGCACACTCAGACACACACACATTCTCTCTGTCTCTGTCTCTCTCACACACACATACACAAAGACACACACACGCAAACACACATTCGCTATACCCGCCCCCCCCCCCCCATTTCATGATGAGCAACACGTGTAAATTATGATAGAATTATTAGTTCCCATTTGTGGGCCAGCATGGGTAAAAATGACCGAGCTGATTTTTGACGTAGTCCAACCCTGGAAGGAAGAGATAGAGATCCACTAGAACGTTTTTTCTGTCCTCGTTTCCCATACGACATTTCCACACCCCACTTCTCCCCATGACTCTCCCCTATACAATGCCCTGCTCCCAACTAAACACACTTCATTACAAAAATCATAAATAATACATTGAAGGGCTCCCACGAAAAACAAACAAACAAAAACCAAAAACACACACACACAAAAAGAAAGAAAAAACCCCAAGACCCCTCCAACCCCCCCCCCCCCTTAAAAAACCCCAAACAAAAACAAAAACGAACAAACCTAACAACCAAACTTGAAAAGGATACCTTGAAGTCAACTTGAAGGGATCCTACATTAAAACGAACAAACTGAAGATACACTTATTGTTAATTAAACGTTTATTCAGTTTAGATGTGTAGGACTTACACTTATAATACACAGAAAAAGAATACGCTTTGAGATTGAGAGGGGATAGCATCATTTGCCTATTTCATGGTTTGATATAGGAAGAAAGGAATGTGTAGCAACACACACACACACACACACACACACACACACACACACACACACACACACACACACACACACACACACACACACACACACACATACTTAAAATTTTGTTTTCAACATCTACAGAGCATCACTTGTTTATTTTTTTAAGAAATAGGACCCAGACAAAAAGTAAACACACTGAGATAAAATTACGTACACACACAACACAATAGTATGACATTGTTTTTTTGAAAGGTACACTTAAGAACATATAAGCTCCAATCATTGTCAAATCAATGACATAAAATAATGTACAAAAATGCCATTCTTTTACATGGAACCAAACATTTCTGACACAAGTGATGATGCTTGACAGCATGTTGCTGTTTTATTTATTTAGTTTATGATAATATCAAATTACAATAATGACCCAGTTGACAAGAATAACAATAATAATGGACATAAAAATAAAGATAATTATTAACCTGGAATCCTGCGAATGTGGTCAGATCATGAAACATGAAAATAATGATAACTTGTCTTCGCACTTTTCAGGCCTAGATCTATGAAGACTGCTATGAAGGAGTGTACAATTTGGTATTCTGACTTCCTTTTGAAATTAGAGACATTGGTCTTCTGCATATTGGTCAAACCAACATTTTACATTTATAATAATAATAATATACCAAATAAAAATGACTGCATATGTAGGTAGTACATACCCACACTCTACAGCAAGCCCTATGCGTTTTACAACTAAATGTATTACTGCCCAAGCAGACCCTAGAACACTCAGAAACATTCCCAGCAAGCATACAGTTCTCCTGGGAGAAGTGAGGAAAGGTTGTGTAAAGTGCCTTTCCTAAAAACACAACGTAGGGCCCCTGGCAGGATGTTTTAGTTTAGTTTTAGTAGATGTTTTATAGCGCTCCCAACTGCATAAGGTCATATGAGCGCCAAGGGGTGGATGTCAACAGGGAATCAGGTTTACTCTGCTCACCTATCTAGCTTCAACAGAACAAAATCTGCTTCGACTATCAAGGCATCCCGAAAATAGCGGGTCCCAAGAGTGTGACAAACATACAAAAGAAGTAGAGGAAAATGACAATAGTAAGGATTAGGAAAGGAAAAGCAGCAGTTCCCTGTTGCAGTTCAGGCACAGTTATGTGCATGACATTGATGAATCAGCCCATTTACAATTCTACTGTGCATAAGAACATGTTCCCCCCTTTAGAAATGGCCTAAAGATACTTCAGTCAGTAGCACCGCCCTGGGGGGTATGGCAGGATTTGAACCCACAACCTTACAGTTGCGAGTGTGAGAGCCTAACCACTAGGCCACCAACGTCACCAAGATATAGCCTAAGCCTGCATGGGGGCCCTCTCTTTGTCTCCTCCCATTTGTGCTATGTTTTCTGCATGGAAGTTAGGGAAAGAAAACACAAATGGGTATGCAGACAACGCATTTTGGACAGATGCCTGCTTAGATTATTTTTACTCTCAAAAAGAAAATATTCTCTATATTGTTTTATCATTACTTTCAGAATAAAAGTACAAAGAGTAACATTGAAAGATAGAATTTTCTTTTTATAAAAAAGATCTTGCATGTTGACCGCCCTTGTCTTAAACTATGACCTCATGTGTAAAAAAAAATTAAAATTAGAAAACAAAGAAAGGAAAAAAAATTAAAGCGGACATTGTGATTTTGATTGGCACACAGAACAGCTATTCAGCTTTACTTTGTACTTCATTTACACACACTAAATTATTAAATATGTACATTGACAGATGCATGCAACAGACATAAGTAGACAGGTAACAATTTCATTTACACACACTAGATTGTTAACTATGTACATGAACAGATGCATGCAGCAGATAGTGGATAGGTAACGTTAAGACTTCCAGTATACAATAACCACAACATTTATAGAGTCATGACAAATACCAAAATGTTTGTTCTTGTGCCACAAAAATTGTGAGAATCTTCAATCTGGCTCTAGCACATTGTTATGAAAATTACTGCATACATTGTTCCACATACAAATATTGTTCATGAACAACTTTCAAGTATCAATTAATGCATGAAAAAGTTGCTTAAACAAAGAGGTATTGTCTTTCCTAACTATGTACATTCCACAGACAAAATGCGTTACCTTTGCATAGACTAAACAGAAATAAATAAAAATAGATACTATGAATGAGCATTTGCCAAAATGTATCTTTCCACATGTTAAAATTTCTGTAAAATTGTGTATAACTGAAACCTCAATAGAATGGTATCTGGACCACTCTCCAGTTGAAGATTGGAAAGTTAAGACAATAATAATCTTATTTTACAAAGGTGCTGAAACATACAAAATTAATTAATGCCTCTTGTCTTGTACCATGACAACACAATACATGTAATGCGTTTTTAAAAACACGAAACACCATTTGATTTACCTTTTTTCCTAGTGCTTTTTAATAATGAATGCAACTGGTTCTGACAATAACATTGAAATGTTATCATGCTATTCTTTTACAGCATTTGCAACACAAATAACCTATCTGTATAATAATTATATATATATATATATACGTATGTGCCACAACGTGGTGGAATCAGGTGCTTGTCAATTTTTGGGCATGTAGAGTTACTGGTATCATCTGAAAGCTGATTTATTTGCCTTGCTTCCAATAAAATAAACATCCATTTATCTTTCATGGAATTTTGTACTTTTAATAAATGTTTCCCAGTAAAATGCACATGAAAATGTGTTTTTATACGGGCCTAACAGAGGGCCAAAAAATAAAAATTCTGTAAAAATTTCCACACTGGCGGAAAAATGCCTGTTTCTCCGATTTCATTATTTTGATGAGCGCCTGATTTCACCACGCTGCCTCACATATGAACCTAAGATTAGAGTTGTTACCAGAGAGTAACATACAAAGAAAAGAAGGGAGAGAAAATAGGACGATACATGTTTGATTGGAAAGAATCTCATGCCAACCACCCACCATTTGACATTTCAACGACAGGCACAATCCTAGCTCAAAAACTGTTTGAGTACTTGCTCTGGCATTTCATGTCCATAATATGCACAGATTAGCTGTGCATGCAGGGCCTACGATTCATGTAAATTGATTATCATTTATTTCACAGCCTCCATGACCTTTATTGTGTCCCCACCTTTTGCCAATGGTTCAGGTATATCTCTTAATATTCATCACTTGAACCAGAATTCCAACAGAACCTGCTACATATGTGACACATCTGTGTGTGCTGGTGAAATGAACACAGCATGATTCATGTAGCATGCCACGGGTGTTTTCTTTGAACTTGTTTCCTGCACTGCAGTGCATTGGAGTTAAACTGTACATAAAAATCAGATGGCTGTCTTGTCCCCTATACATTGAGGAGTTCCTCGGTCAAAGCAGGTCTGCATAACACTTGGTAGCTCAAATCACAATTCAAAACATTCGTGAAGTATGAGCGTGACAAAACGCAAAATAAAAAAAGAGTGTGAGGAAAAAACCTGGTGTGCAGTACACAATATAATATAATGAAATATATTATAGCATAGTATGAAATAATCATCATCATCCAGTGCCAGATCTGCGACAGATATCTGCGATCATTGTTCTCCATTCATTCCTTTGCTCGGATGCTCTAAAAAAAAGCCACGTTTCCCTGATCTTTTCCTGTTACCCATTTGTTTAGGTTCCCTAAGTATGTTGTTCTGGGCCTACCCTTGCCTCACTTGCCCTCAATTTTGCCAGTGAGAGCTAGATGTTCAAGACCCTTATGTCTATTCAGGTGCCCCAAAAACTACATGTGTCGTTTCCTGATTGTTTTTAACATTGAGCGTCCCATGTGGGCTTCACCAAGCACTACCTCATTTGATTTCTTTTCCTTCCAAGATACTCTTAGCAGTCTCCTAAGAAACCACATTTCTGTTGCTTCTATTTTTTTTTCACTGTCTTTAGTGATTGTCCAGCATTCACAGCCATAGAAGGGTTGACCAAACATAGCATTTCAGGACTTTCATTTTGGTGTTCATTGAGATGTTTCTATTTTTCAGGATTGGGCTCATTTTATTGAAACTAGCCTTAGCCATTGTAGTTTTCCTTTTTATTTCTGTGGAACATTTGGCGTCAGATGTTATCATATATCCTAGATATTTAAACTGTTGGTATAATATAATATAATATAATTTTTAAAAATATAATAATGTAATGTAATATAATAAATACCTGCTCTAACGGCGACATATCCAAGAAAATTACAACTTTCCACTACTTCCTATGTGTTTTTTTTATTATGACACTCCCAGGATATACCATACACATAAAACAACCACTTTTTAAAGCTATATCGTAAGCAAGCTGTTCAAACGAACTAAACCCAGACTGCAAAATTTTTCAGGAGGAGTAAGAACTTTTAAATTCTTTTAACACGTGTCCCTTCACTATGTAATTTTTCTTGCTTTTCAATTTTAGAAAATTGACTATTTAAATTTGAACAAAATATTTCTTGGTTAATGGGAACTGATACCACAGACTTAAAAACTGCAATAGGCTATTAAAATGATTCCAACAGAACAGAGCAGGAAAATGAGAAAAGACATGGCAGAACTCAGGATCATACACATGTATAGGTGCAATGTGTGATTGAAAAGAAAAGCACAAAACTCAGTTCGCTTACACTTACATACTAAACCAAATTGACTGACGCACCAACCCATTGATCTGCGTTTGTACTGTAGTAGTAGACTACATAGATTACAAATGGTAGAGATCCAGATCTATAAAATATACAGTAGGTATGCAGTGTGTCCCTTTATAATGGGAACTTTATAATATCAAATAGTATAAACATATATTTTTGCACTGGTCATTTGATATGAATGAGCCGTTGTATTGAAAGTGTTCATATATGGATGGTTGATAACAAACAAAAGATGAACGAGGAGAAAACGGAATTATTACTCAATTTACTGTATACCATCAACAGGAAGTTTGAACTCAGCAACATTGGTAACTTTAGGATAAGTCCTGAAAATATTACTTTTGGTAAGATGGCCAAAAAACCCTAGGTATATTTACTTGACCATAAATTGTCAATAGAGCATCAAATCAATCACCTATGAAAACAAACGTATCATGAATTTCTTAAGGAAAACAGGACAAATTTTAATTTCTCATCTTTTGAATCAAAATCCTCTTGAAATTCCAGTAGAGTCAAACCTCATTATATATTCCCGTCTCCGCCATACCACCAGCTTTTTGCTGATGTACAAAAAGGATCACCTATAAACATAGCCTTTGCACCTTTACACAGCCATTCGTCTGGAGAGAGAGAGAGAGAGAGAGAGAGAGAGAGAGAGAGAGAGAGAGAGAGAGAAGTATTAGTAGTAATAAAGAAGCACGATCTATAAATGTCATCCTCCAACCACCCACATCTTACCTTTTTATGGGAATCGGAAGGCGCAATATGTGAATGATTGATAATTGATGAGCACCCCTGAAATCTCAGTCTCGCTGATTACACAAGTCGATTCCGGTGTCCTTGCTAGCATCTATTCGCTAACATAGGAAACGAAAGACGTCATAGAAACAGTTCATTCGCAAAGCAGACTTACTCTTTTACATCCAACATGGGCAGATAATTGCTGTTGACACATCCTGTCAAGTCGGACAAGTTCATGGTCGCGTACAGCGTTTTTGGAGGACTGGGGAAGAGAGAGACCGTATAGATAATAATAATAA
>NW_004797469.1:479248-482073 GCF_000002075.1 Aplysia californica | reverse complement strand
AGGGAGAGAGAGACAAAGAGAGAGAGAGAGAGAGAGACAGGTTATCAGCTTAAATACAATGTGTAGCCTATGCCCATGCAAATCCCTAACAAAAAGACACTTTTCGAACACACAGAAAAATTATTTCCCTTGTGTGGGCAGTTGTGGCTATTATTACTATTAAGCAGAAGAGTCCCGTTGAACCACCAGCGTTGCCATTAATTTAGCAACTTCATGCTCGTTCCAAGACTGGTAGTATAACCAGGTCTGACTATTTATTTTATATATAGAATTGACAACCGGTATTCTAATTCTTTTCTTGCCAATTGAAGTTTGGAAATAATTAACACACTGCAGTGGTTCCAAAAATAGCTGAGCAGTTGGTTTCAAGAAAATCCCCAAAAGAACACATCACAAAGTCCATTGGTTACCAGTCTGTATGTGTATGTGTGTGCATGTGTGTATGTTGTTAAATGGTCTCAAAACGTGCATTTTCTGTTTTTGTAATTAAGTTGAGTGACAATTCTGCATTGTACAGTGGTCATAGACTTTTATGGATTAAGTGCTCTTTAAATTACCCACAAACTGTTTGGTGTTGTTAGGAGTTTCATGTGCACTAATTTGGTGTGTTAAGAATGGAACCTTTCAGTACTTTCACTACTGAATGTTGAAATTGAACGTTTCATTAAGCATTTTCTTTCTGTTCATTTTCAGGTAATGTTTCTATTCTTGCTTTCTTTTAGTTTTGATTGAGTGTTATTAACAATAAAATAAAAAGAATGTATTCGGATGGGCTGTCCATTAATACATAACATTTTTATTTCTTTGAGTCGTTACTGAGATATGAGTTTTTAAAAATGTGTACTTTATTACTGAGACACCCTGTAGGCTATGTAATCTCATAACAGAAAAAAGACTTCAGAAACTAATTTGTGACCTTTACTTTCATAAGCAGCAGAAGAAAATGATGATAAATAATTTTCAGTTTGCATTTTATGTAATAAAATAATACAAACACAAGCGGACACAAAGGACAGATGTTGATGAACTAACAGGGCTCTGATTTTTATCCAATGCAAATATACATTTGGTTTGACATGCTCTAGCTTAGGTTTAGAAGTGTGGATTAGTCTTGATGGTATGAGATGGAATTTGATGCAATGGTTTTAAAGCATACAACATTTTTTTTAGCATTGTTATGAGATATATGTAGGACAAAACATTCAACTATTTAATAAGAGGCACTGATTAAAGAATAAAAAGAGAAGGATTTTAAAAAATACAACACATCAATATTACCACATTCACTATGAAGTATAATATGTATGTTAAATGTACAGGTTCACAGCCTCAAAATATGAGCGGGAGTCACAACCACAGCATAGAGAGACATATTGTATCACATCATAGAGGAGATTTCATCGGCACTCTCGCAAGTGGTCAAACTGAAGCAAAACTTTTGTCATTCCAAGGCCAAATTAAACACTGCACTTTTGGCAGAATGTTTTTAGACTTACTAGTGAAAGTAAGCCTCATAGAGTTTCAAAGATCTGCATATTTCAAATCTTATTACTTGTTCATCTTTTCCTCAAGTCCATATTCAAAACCAATTCACAATTATTAACAGAGCAGTTTGTCAAGAGGATTACACTCTTGGGCGTGAAATCTTTCATGGAATACTTTCTAATAGATAAGAATCAAACCATTTTTTTTTTCAACATGTGAGTTTTCCTCTTTTCACAGAACTATTTTTTGTGGGTAGACAGTTAAAGAAATGGTAAATTAGACTGATTGATGATTTAAATGCCAATTTATATTTCTGCTAATAAACAGAGTATGGAAATGTAGTGCATAATGTCATACAAAAAAATGTATCAATATGCGATAACACATTTAACGATTCCTTAGCATAAGATGTAAACTAGGTACTCCACTGTGATGAATTATGAAAATGCTCTCATATTTAGGCTTTGGCTAATTAAAAAAAAAAAGAAATCGGAGTAAAATTTCAAAGCTGTTTGGAGAAGCTTCAAAAGAACAGCGCCACCTCGGCCTATTGGCAAAATACCTGGCATTGCCTGGCATCAGCCCAATAAGCGAAAGGATGGCGGGCGCCTGGGAATCTTATATAATGTATTGTGAGGACTCACTCTAAAGTCTAAAAGAAAGTTCTCAGCCGGTCTGAGGTCTGAGGAGAATTGGATATTGTTAGGGGTTGTTGGCACAAGGCCTAGCTTCTGATCTGGTAGAAATGTTCAGTTTGAATTTATGAAAAGTTCAGCTGAAGCTGTACATGTTATTGGTTGCTACTTCACGACAAAGACATTTTATTATCAGTTATACTAAATAGATGCATGTCAGACATGGACCATTCTCTCTCCCTTTGAAGCACTATGCGTGGTGTGCCCATTTGTCAAATGTGCGCGAACAGCAATGTATTCTTTACAGAATCATATAATAGTAGTGTTGGAGGGAATGAGTGCAAAAGGGTGGGGTAGGGATGAGTAGAAAGTAGTGGGGTGGGCCCATGGAAGGGAAGAGGGAAAGTGAAGGGGGGGGGGGGCACAACTATCTGATAGGAACTGTTTATTATTCTAAGAACTTAATATTTTGATCCCTATTTTGTCTAGTCATTCAACAGTGTTTTATACCAATAGTTTAGAAATCAAGAAGGCGGGGCAAAATAAGAAGAAAACAGTTGTACTAATACAGAAAATTGCTAAACAGACAGGAGAACAAATCTTTCGATAAGATCCTACTGAAAGAATTAATAATTATTATAAGAAATGGTGAGAAACGAAGTAAGCCTATTGAATTTGGGATAATGATTAATGACGATTCTTGGG
>NW_004797469.1:429142-479148 GCF_000002075.1 Aplysia californica | reverse complement strand
GGGGGGTTTGCTATTACTGGTTTTATATTTTACGGTGATAGTAAAGGGCCTTCATTTAAGATCTTAGACCTTCACATGAACACAAAACAGAAGAAGGTCTGGATCAGCTTTACCTGATTGCTAACCATTTGCCTTTGTCTATGAATCATTGAGCGCAGAAATTTTGTTTCCTTTTCACAAAGTGCAGCCCCCTATGATTTTGATTATAAAATATATGAAAAAATTCCACTGCGAGAGAGAGCTTCTATCTGACACGGGTTGCTGTCCATGGTGCAGATTCCATTATATTAGGCTACCTCCTTGATTTCAGATAGGAACAAACATACAAAAAGCTCTATTTACAAAGGTTGTTAATGTTACTTTTTACAGACATGAAATAGCAAATTGACAATTGGACATATCAAATATTTAACATGGATCGGTGGGAACATCGTTCAGTGATATTACAAGAAATAGTGCATCAAAGAAAAGAAAGCTGATCAAAAGTCTTGAAGACTCTTAAGGATTTATGCGTCTTTTACGATGTCTGGTATTTTCTTGAGTGATAAACGTGCAAAAGCTTTCACTTGTTCTGAACGTGTCAGTTTGTTCATATTGATGAGAATTAATTCAATTCATCACTACAATACATCATTACACACTAAAATACCTCTGCCATGTTAATCACAGTGGAAATAATAAAAATATTTACAGACAGATTACTATAGCTATTCATAATGCACAGGAGCCACAGGGAAATTTACCTGGTCTTCTACTGTACAGGCTTTCTTGGAAATCGTCAAAACAGTATCTTTACTGTAAGGGTTGAAGGGCAAATGAGCTTCTGTCGTTCATTCAACAGAATCCCCCCGCTCCCTCTTGATGAATTCTTATATAATCAAAGTACGTCTATAAAATGGAAACCAACTTAATTGGAAACAGAAAGAGAAATTTTTTTTCTTCAGAGGGTTTTGAACTGTCCCAGACAAAAAATGCTTTTCCTGCTCTTCCATGATTTGAAACAAAACTCCCAAGTTTGGTTCTATTTGCTCTAACCTTAACGCCATACTGCCAGGCCAGGAGCAGGGGAAGGGCTGGGGCTTGGCAGCTATAGTTACGCCATCATGTGAGCCCTGAGCGATGCAGATGGTCAGGTTGGTGTGAATGTGAAATCTCACCCTTGCTTGTGAAAGTACTCTAGTGGAGCTACAACACGGAAACTTCCCTGTATAGTCCGAGGTTTGAAATCAATTTGACCAATGTCTGCCGCCCTGATCGTATGGCCAGCAGAAAAAAAAATTTCCTCAAATCATTGTTACATGCACGATTGGGTGGCACTGGTTGATTGAGGTAATTATTACTATTAAACAGATGGGTGAGCCGAAGGGTGGAAACAAAAGAGCTGTTCAATTTTTGTTTTTCATTGGTCAAACAGTCATTCTATGAGATGCAATCGCTGGTGACAATAGATATATATAGTAAGTATGACTGGTGCAAGCTGTTATCAGATAGAGATTGATAATACTTGGAGATGTAAAAAACTGGCCACTGCTTGCCAACCAGACAGGCGCCTCTTGATCTTACCATGTACATGCTGGATCTCTGGATATCCCCCCCCCCCCAGATGGATAAAGTCAGTCTAGACGTAATTTTTTCCCCAGCTCCTTTGCGATTCTGTCTTGGACAATTTTGACTGTTTCTGAGTTTTGTTTGAGTAAGGAGAAGAACACTGACACAATAATGGTAATTTAGTGTTGGGAAGGAAAAATAAAGAAGTACACCTGTGAGTGGTGCCCTCCAACCACCCTCCCCTATTGCTAATACAGGGCTAATTTTTTCAACTTGCTGATCTTAACTGCACTGCTCATTTTTATTTTGTCTGGTATTCAACTCTGGTGCTCTTATCAACTGTTATGTGTTGAAAGTTTTTAAACAGCTTAACTGATTTCCGGATATGCCATGACGGCCACCTGTACAAGTGGCCACTTTCCATTTCCCCCCAAGTGCTTTTTCTATACAATTTCACTAGGTAAAATGATCACTTGTTTAACACAGCCACGGCACCATATTTCATCAAGCAACAAACCAAAAATAGCCTACCTGTCTAAGATAGCCACGCAAATCTCTCATCACTCGACACTTTGTTATACATTACGTATTGGCCCCCGACGCTCTGGATGAGCTATCATAATCCATCTAACTGTCATTATTGTTAGCCCCTCCAATGAATCCTGATCTTGTTGCATTACTTCTGATGACCTCTAGACAAATAAACATTAACTAGAAGGGCTATAACTTTTCAGGCCGGCCTCAAATTCATCATAAGATAAAAACTCGGCTCCTGCACAAAACACCATTTTGCCCGAAGTGATCCCGGTCTCTACCCAGCCTGAGGCGAGTCATGAGTGAGGCAGGACAGGAAGCGGAGTCATGAGTCACAGGAAGTCGGAAGTGATGCCATGCTGGACAAGAATCAGAGTCTAAATAACATTCTTTCATATTCGGACTCGAGTCCGAATAGTCACTTCGTTATGTGAATCCTACATTTAGACATTACAGATTTTGAATATTTCGTAAGTGTCCATCAAAATTCCATTTAAAGCTATTGTATTATTATATCATGTACGGAGCATTTCAGGATGTTTTTTGTGTGGTAGGACAGGATCTTGGCTCACAATATTTGGCATATACGATATGTGCTGTCAGAAAGGGGTTACGGTAGATTTGCAAAAAAACCCCAAAAAACAAATTGAGTAGATTTGCAAAAAAACAAAAAAAAACAGAGTCAGAGTTCAAAGGCAAAAACAGCAGTCTTTAATTAAATAAGACTTAACTGATTGTCGTTTTCCAATCTTACAACATAACATTTAAAAAAACACTTAGTACAAATCAAGTTTTTTGCACAACGCTTATGAGGAATTCACTGCCAATAAGGAAACACACAGATGCTAAATAATCACCAGAAGAAGCTAAGCCCTCTGTTAATACCAGTACATGGAGTTCTTTAAAACAAAAACCATGACTTTTCAAAAGTACAGAAGAATCATTGAAACAAATGCAATGGATGATAAGTCATTACTAAACTCATTTTCCACCAGACAAATAGCCTCATGAATTACCCTTTTCTTTACACTATTACAATTCTTTTTAAAACTACTTACAACAGCAGCAAAAGTGTTGACAAAAAAATTAAAAAACTTAAAACAAAAATAGACAAATAAAATAAATTTCCTACACATAGCTGCAAGTATATATTGCCTACTTTTGATTTATGTGATCTAGGCATGAAAATACATTATGCATTTATTAAATCCTTATTACAAAAGCACACCTCAAATACAGTTTTGAATACATTGTGAAAGTGTGCACACACATATATGTAAGTGCATCCACCCAAGCACACAAACACACACACATGCATACACCAATACACACAAATATATTAAAACGGAAAGACCACATACACAAATAAAAATAAATTCTTAAATGCAACAGCTGAAATAAAAGGCTACCATGAATGATGTTTTACTACATTGAACAACATAAATATTGCACAGTGAATGCATTAACAAAGTTCTCTCAACATACAAATGAGGAAAAGAAAAGAAATTGCTCTTATTCTGATAAAGCATATAGCAGATGTCCGATCTAGAACTCCAAGATTTTGACAGTTTGAAAGGATAAAATGTGTCACGATGCAGGCTCTCATCCGTTTTTGGGTACGTTGAGTTATTGGTATCATCTTAAAGCTTGTTCATTTGTCTTGTTTTCCTTTCCTACATTTGATTACATTTTTTGAATATATATCATCAATTAGTAACTTTGTATAACTTTCTCTTAATCATCTTGGACAAATTTTCCTGAGAAAGTTGGACACAATGTTGCTGATAGCCATCAATTCAAAAACTACAGAAACAGAATAAGAGAGAAATGTTTCACATGGGACATCACTAGCTGCATATACAGCTTATGAACTAGTTATGTCCATGTGTTGGCTACTTGCTGCATACAGGGTAACTTATCATGACTTGTTGTTTCTGCTTCTGTATTATTCTAGGACATTATAGAAACTCCAGCCAATGTCACTTTGATCACCAATCCATACAGCTGGGAAACTGGAAAAAATCCTGATCCTTCTGAAGCCACTGATGATTGGTTTTGAGGTCACACAAGTGATAATTTTAATACTGTTTGCACCAACTTGTTTTTCCAAAATGTGTGTTAAGATTTCTGAATGTTTCGTAAAATTTGGTATAAATCTTAGATGAAAGGGGAGAATGAGGTGAAGAAGGGATAAAACTTGCATTGGTTAAGTACCGAAAAAGGGAATAAAGAAGATGAGCATATTTGTCAGTTTGATTTGCTTGAGTATGGTTGTTGGGAATAGGTGACGAAAATAAAAAGCGAGTTTTGAGAGCATATATAGAGGGGTGGGGTTACTTTGGTATGTCCTAAATAAATTTCTATAACTTAAGAACGAAATCATACAAATATACCATTATGGTTATGAAATTATGGCTTTCCCTTGACGCTCTCGTGACATGTCAGCCCCGTTGTTGACGCGCCGACGGTTTCTCTTAGCCATCTTAGCCATGTCTTCTCCAAACACATCGCCAGTCCTCAGTGCCGAGATCAAGTCATCAAACTCACCTGATAACAACACAATCATTTGTCAGTGACACCTTACGTCAAGTTATAAACTCACCTGTCAACTGCACAAAATTTTGTCACTGATATTTGATGGGAGGAGCGACCCTCAAAGTCCATTTTCTACGTTTGTTGCTCAAGATCAAATCTTAGTATGCATATAAGTTAGGCATAGAAAAAAATCTCTTGATACATACTTCTATTTTTGCACAGCACGGCCGCCATCTTGAAAATAGACATTGAATTTCAAATTCCTAAGGCTTTCTTATGACTGAAAATTTGGTGGGAGTATATCTGAACCGGTCCCTATCAAAGAAACTGCAAGTTTTTTTCATTAAGTGTTAAAAGAAAAAAACATATGAGAATTTTTCCAATGTATATAAACCTTTTCTAAATTTTGGTTGCGTAATCGATTGTCAATGGAAGAGTGTTGTATTTTTAAAAGCAAATATGTCTCTGTTACATTGATGGCAACCTTGCTATCAAAGTTTCCTAAAAATTTCATGTCAAAAAGATAAAAACTAAAGGAGCAGGGGGGAAAACTGGAAAAAAAAAAAAAAAAAAAAAGACATTTTGAGAAAAATGACACTTATAGTGAAAATTCAGTATATTTTAATCCACCCTCATGTTTTCAAAGGCAATTTACGACGAGAATAAAGACTTTCTCAATTGTCTCTGCTATTTTTAGACAAAGAACTGGTTGATCTTAAAAAATCAGCCAACATTCGTTAAGTTCACCATTTGAAAACCTTTTTCAGTCAGCCTAATTTTCTATGTTTTTGAAAGAGGTTAATGCCCAGCAAGACACAAACAGGTCTTTCAAAGGCAAGAACCATGCTGTGGGATTTCACAGCCTCATTTTTAGCTGGACCTGCAGTTGACAGATCTGCATGAAAGAGTAGGCTGCAAGACATAGAATGCATTGATATGAAGATATCATGCCACTCCTATGTCACAGAGGTTGTTTGGTAACAGGGATTCGCCAACACTATGTAAGCTGCACCTGCTGTTGATGAGGCAGAGCATAATTTCTTCCCCTCCCCCCCCATATCTTCTGTCAGCACCAGTCTACAAGAACAATGGCACATATAGACGATGAAACAACCCTTTCAGGCATTTGTTTTTGTCTCAGTCTTCTAAAAAAAAATTTCCAAGGAACATTGCAACAGCTTGAATAGCTAGTAGAATGGTGTAAATGAAGTAGAGATGAGCACTGCTCTGTTTCAGAGACCATAAGCATTCACAGCACAAGTGGAACATTCTGAAATTGAATTTTTCAGTTCAATAAAAGAGTCACCCCTACGCACATCCAGTAATAAGTCCCACCTACAATAAACCACTCTGTCTAGCCACATATTACCTTTGTCCCCATTCTCCACATTGATGAGAGCCTTTGATTTATCTGCGGTGCTGCTGCCTCGACGGAGAAGGACTCTCTTCTCTCGCTCCTTCTTCAGCTTACATGAAAATGGAAAATAATACACACAGGTCAGATGTCTCTTAAATTAACTAGCCCAAGTTTTGAGTCTGGGTGACGAAAAGCAACATTATTAAGAGAGGGAGGGGGAAGGAAGAGGGGTGGGGGTGGGGGGAAAGAGACAGAGAGATGGCGAGAGAGAGAGAGACAGAGAGAGAGAGAGAGAGAGAGAAAGAGAAGGAGAGAGAGTGAGAGGGAGAGAGTGAGAGGGAGAGAGTGAGAGTGAGAGAGTGAGAGGGAAGGTGGGTTTAAAGAAGATTTAGATATATTCACTCATTTCACCTGGCCTATGAATATAATATGCGAAAGGCCTGCGCGCTAGTCATGGCCAGTCTATGTGAATAGATGTAACGGGTATTAATATACAAAATAAACAACTCAGTTCTTATCCATGTTTCCAGGTTTTCCAAAAGAAATAAGATTTTCCCTTGGATATGAAAAATACATTTCCTTTATTGTTAGTCCCAGAAAAAGCAAAGTTGTCAACCCTATCCGTATGTCATGTTTTACTATCGTATCCATACGACGTGGCGTACCTCTGTATCCCCACTTTCCAAAGAGGAAATTTACTCGTTAATCTGATCCGTACGCTGCGGGGGTAACAAAAGACCCCAAGTATTCTAACTCACGGCTGGGATCAAAGGCTTTACGATCCAAAATGGCGGCAACTAGTTTTGTAGATCTATGCGTCGAGGGTTCAGCTGGCTAACACTAATGTCGCTCAAGCCTTCATATTTCAAAGAAGGTTGGGTCTAAAATTAGCTAGTTCTTTCAGTTCTAGAACTTCGCTTTCTTAGTTCTAGACTTAATGAGGCGGGGCAGAACTTTCTCAAGATAGGTAATCGAGTCTATTTTTGTGTGAATCGTAAACCTAATTTTGAATACATTCAGTATTCGAACGTCATTTCTTTTTCTTGTGGTTGGATTCTATTGTTGTTGTTGTTTCACATTAATTAAATTAGATTTAATTATCATAGAAACCTAATCTGTCTCGACTCTACTGGTTATTTGAGAACCTTCTTGACAAGATGACTAGAGCTTGGTTTCTTTGGTGTGGTTTTCTCCTTCTTTCTGACTTTGCTATTGCCGTTTTCTGCTCCTTCTACTCATACTAAATTTAGATTTTGCACTCTCTCCTGTTCTTGGTCGTCCCTGAAATGGTAGAGGCATATTGTGCCGATAGTGACATAAAATGCGCAGGACCTGTCGACACTGCTGTATTTTCCTGGGATTTTTCTTCACTGTCCTGTGCACTAGGGGGACAAGAGGGAGGGAACAGGGGACAGACTAGGGCAACCTAAAACAGCTAGCTTGGGCTTGATTGTTTATTGTTTTTTATGGGACTATTGACACAAGGAAACATAAGGAGTAGATCACACCAGAGCGCCCATCAATCACTCGCCCTAACAAATCATCAAGAAACTAACAAAAGTGAATAAAAATGGCCCACACATTTTCCTTTCCATACGGTAGCAAATAATAACAGGTACAATGGGGCCTACAGAAAGTAAGGAACTGAGATATATATACTGTACTTCTCAGTGAAAATGATACATCATGCATCATCATCTGCTTCGTCTCCTGTGTTTGTTTGTTTGGTTAGAGCATAGCTCCATATACATCATGTACAAGAAAGTCTCTTCAACTGGAGTACCATACATCTGGTGCAAATGCTGCATGCAACAGATCTGCCGTACAAAATCATGTACAAACAGACATCTTGTACATAGTGCTGCTTTTGAAAGCAGCACATGCACTCTAAATCCAGTTTCCTGTTTACGGGGGCTGGTTAGGCGGCTCACTTTGCTCTGTACTATAATTTTTACATGCTCCTTCTTTTCTATGATTCTTTATTACATTGTACTATTTATCATCTTCACAGGGATCTTGTGAATGGTTGTGGAGAGCTCTGGTGTGGTTTGCTCCTTCAAATTCTTTCTTCTACGTCTAACTGTTGTCCGAATCTACATGTACTTCCTGGTGCTGAATGACCTAAGCCTTACTCGATGTCAAAGGCGAAAACACTATCACCATCATAGCTGCCACAACTACAGTCATCAATGGGGGTTACAACATCAAAACCACCACCATGACCGCCCACCGAAAGCACTTCACCACCATCAACATCAACCATCAACCGTTACTTTTATCATGCGCAACACTTCTCGCTCATTAGCCAATAACTCTTGACCACCTAATACTACATGTATGGGGTCTTCCCAGAGAAGTAATTCCTGTTCTGTAAAACCAACATTGTGGATTTATTTGTGGGATCCAGAACTGAAAAGACAATCAGCAGAATGGAGAAACCCAGGATCACTGTTACTCCAGAAGCTCGGCGCAAGCAAGGTGCTTTGAAAATTATGCACATTGTGTTTCTCGACTGATTTTGAAATGGCTGGTTCCAGTTGGCTCAACATACATTGTTAACTATTATTACAAGATGATTCTTCAAATAAAGTTGAGACCAGCAGTCATAAGAACGTGGCCGGGTCTGCTTGAGCAAGGTATTGTCTTCCATCATGACAACACGCCTGTGCACACTGCTCAAAGGTCACCGATCTCCTGGACTCCTGGCAGTGGGAAATCCTTGAACATCCCCACTATTCCAGAGACTTACATCATGTAACTTTTATCGTTTCCCCAAATTTAAAGAACTACAGGACAGCAAGTGGAAGACGAAGAAGAAATTGTGCTCGAAACAAATCTTGCGCTAAGGACTCTGGCTGAAGCAGACAAGGTTACAGCGTTTGACCGCTGGGCTAAATTGGATGAAAAAGTGCATTGATACCAGAAATTATTATGTTCGATTTTTTTTCATCGTCATTGCAGTAACGAAAAGTTTGAATGAAAGCGGCATTTACTATCTGAAAATGTCTTCGGTTAGTCATCTGCCTAGTAAGAGGTTGCTTCAAGGTGTGTACGTTAGCGTTGGAGCAACCCTGTATCACAGCGTCCCATCTTTGCCTTCATAGTGTAGACGTATTCCAGTTTCCCTCCGATAGAGTGTTGTTTCCTAAGCTGCATGTGGCATAGTTTGCAAGTCTGGTGCAAGTGTCACCATTTATCACTTTCAGCTTCCTCTTCCTCCTCTCCATTTACTTCATCCATGTCAGTATCTTCTCCCTCATTTCCTATCGTCCTCCGACTCACTAGCCACATCACTCTCCTCTCCATTGTATCCATAGTCATCCTTCCTCCCGGTACTTGATACTGACCAAAGATATTTCTATTACTTTCCTTCTCTCTCTCTCTCTCTCTCTTCTCTCTGTCTGTCTGTCTGTCTCCCTCTCTTATGTTTACAAAATTTGATGCCAGCTAGGTTTGAACACGGGCAATCCATATGAATGGATTCCCAGACGAGCGCCATACGACTGATATACATAAATAATAGATTCATCCTTTCCACCAGTAGATCTAGGTTTGATAGTTTACGAATATTCAGTGTTTTAACCAGTATGTGGTTAGGTTTGATTATAAATGTTAGAGGGAGTCGGATGATCTTCAAAAAGAGAAGTACCGTAACTTGTTCAACTGTTCAGTGATGCAGTGTGTGTCAGACCCGCCAACAACAATCAGTCTCAATATAAAACGATATAGGATGATAAGGCCTTCAGATATACCCAGCTCAACTGCAAGAGTGCGAACAATACCTAACAGAAACCCAGATATTAGAAATTTTTGAAGTAGCGATTACTATTACTCTATGTAAACAATGCGTTGGGGTCGATTGTTACCCCGCTAGACACGTATAAGAATAACTGAGTTGTTTTCCTCTTTGGAGAGTGGGGGTACAAAATAACCCCACTGCGATAAAAAAAAAAGTCATTTTGAAATGTGACCACCGGTCAAAAAGATACATTACCACTTGCGATTTGCTTTGCATATCAATCTGTCAAAATGAATTTTTGAGTAATACTGGGTTTCAAAGAGATCTTCTCACTAGAAGTACTCTAAAATGCGAAAAATACAACCCCTAGGGTACGAAATGACCCCAGGCATAAGGATAGGGTTAAATATTGAGACAAACTATGATAAAATGAAGTAAGATGACGAAAAGAAATAGAAACAACCACAAATGAACAGCTATTTCTGTGCCGGTAAAAATGTATCACATGGGTATCTAGTTTTGTTTTGAGCATAAACGACGAAGAAAGTTAAAGCATTAACATTTTTTAGAAAGACAGGGCGATCAGATTGATTTTAGTATCCTGAAAGCCTTGAGTTAAGCAGTTTTGGCCCATTCTGCGGTTTAAGTTAGCGTGTTAAGTTATGACTGATCTTTTGCCCCGGCTTTAGGCAAGCCAGTTGGGGACTAGTGCATGCCCCACAGCTACCAAGGGTGAATAGGCTTAAGACTACAGCAGTAAAAAGGTTAAGACAACAGAGAGAGAGAGAGATAATGCCAGTGCAAGAAAAAAAGGCAGACATGCCAAATATAAAGGAAGGAGAAAGGGGGAAAGATAGACAGACTAATCAACAGATAGACAGTACAAATAGATGGACAAATAGACAAACAGAATAAAGAGAGAAGATACAAGAGAAGCAAAAGGAAATGAGAATAACCCTGAAAAAGGAAGATAACACCAAGATACTCAACATTTGACCATACCATGCACAACAATAAATATCAGATACTACACAAACCATCTAATCACTCCAACTTCTATAAACAATGGAAAATACAAAATTATTTTTGTTTGACCCTTTTTGAGCCATACCGACCTCAACCGGTCTTTCTGTCATGTTGCCATACTAGCTTTTACAGGCTTTCCAGCTGTAAAGCCATAGGCCTACTGACTCTAGTTTTAGATGCTGACGTCCTAGGTTTTGGTAAGTGAAATTTCAATTGTAATACGTCACTTAGATAAAAAATAAAGGTAAGTTTTTTTCTTGCTGCATCCCATGAAACTGAAAAACACAGAAATAATTCGGTTCTGGGAAGCCATCAGCTGGCCGTCATTTTGGTTCTGCTGTGCTGACCTGCCGACCATTTATGGTGATTTATGGTGCAAAGAGGGTTAAACAAAAACTGTGAAAATTGTGAACCTGTTCCTCCAGCTGTTTCCTCTTTTCCTCTTCCTCTTTCTGCTTCTTGAATTTTTCATTCTCATTCTTGGCATCAATCATGGCTGTGAGGACATTGTCGAAGGAGCCAAAAAAGTCGTCCGGCTGGGTTAACTTTGGGTCCTCACAGAAGGCTTTGAGAGTTTTCTCATACTTTAGAAAGACAAATAAAAGAGTCATGAACAAAAGGAAAGTCCAAACGGGGAATCAGGCTTACTCTGCTCACCTCTCTAGCCTCAACAGCACAAAGTCTGCTTCGACTATTACGGCACCCAGGAAATAACAGTTCACAAGAGAGTGACAAAGATACAAAAGAAGTAGAGGAAAAAATGACTATAGTAAGGATGAAAAAAGAAAATGCAGCAGTTCCCCCTATGTTGTTCCGGCACAGTATGAGCATGACATTGATAAATCAGCCCATTTACAATTCTGCTGTGCATAAGAACAGGTTAATATTCCCAACTTAGGGAATGGCCTAAAGACAACTTCAGTCAGTGGCGTACTGCCCTGGTGGGGGGGGGGGGGGGGGTTGGTTTAGGTGGGACAGTTTTAGAAGGGTTTTGTTCTCACTTGTCAGACAGATAAAAAAAAGCGAAAATCAATTCACCTTGCCTTAAAATCTAGAGTCTTCATCATTACCATTCTTAGATATATTTGTAAGTTTAATTCTAATTGCCATTATATATACTTAAGACACCCAGTTGAATAAATCAGTCCCTCAGTGCAATATTATGAGGTGTTGCAAGAGCTGAACACTAGTTCAAGCAATGGATTATTTACTACAAAATTGAATATGAAGAACGGCAAATCTGAAATTTAATAAGCTGAAACAAAATACAAAATCAAACAATTAAATCTTGGCAGTAAGTCCATCAATGGTGAAATCATGCTATTTTCAATGAAATAAAAGATTTTGGAGTTATGTTTAAAAATAAAAATAAAAAAGAAAGTATGTTATAGAGAATTGTGGAAGAAAGCTTACATAAGTCCTTTAATTTGTGAAGAAGCTAAAAGGCTTTCACATTTTTTTGTGACATCTAAACCAGTTTACTGTTATTCATTACTAAAGGCTGCCGGAATAACATTTTCTCTTATTCCCACCGGCCTGAGGGGACTTTTAAAATATTTTACTCCCTCCCCGGGAGGAAATAAAATTTTCTCTTAAATTCCACCCCCCTTGATACGACCAGGAAAAAAAAATCAAAAGCTAAAAGTGACATTTTCCCCCTTAACATGAGCACTCTTGTTTGAATGTGTGTTCAATATTTCCAGACCCAGCATTACATTGTAGAGGCGTACTAGACTCTAGATATAGATCTGGATCTAGCATTTAGATCTGCCAGTGGAAATATGTCTAGAGATCTATTTCTCACCCCAGGTTAGAGGTCGGCCTTCAGCCTGTATTACATTTGATAAAACTAGATCCAGATAGATAGGAAAGATGAGAAGTGACCCAGCCCGGGTGGGAATAACAAAAAAAATTATTCCCTCCCCGGGTGGGTATACTCATTTCCTTAATAAAAGCAAATACTCAAGATAAAATGTATATTACGAAAGGCTTCCTAAAAAAACCAATGTTTTATGCAAAAATATATACTTTTAAACAATTCATCAAGATTGGATTTTCTTTGATAGAATATTTCACTTAAAATGTTTTTTCCACAAAACTTTTAATTAATAACCCCCTTCTTTTTGCACGTCAAATCAGCATTTTATCATAAAATGCTATAGATCTATGTGTCATGATGTGGTGGAATCAGGCACTCGTCAATTTTTCGGCATGTGGATTTATTAGTGTTGCCTTAAAGCATGGTCATTTGCCTTGCTTTTGATGAAAGAATTACCCATTTATGTAGAGTACAAGTTGAGATACTTGTGATTCAATGAGGACAGACAGACTATAGCCTGGTTTCAGAGGTAAAATTAGTGATAAAATGGCCGCCAAAGTTTGGTTATTTACAGAGCCTCAAAGTCAGTGGAAACTGACAACGTTCATGTTTTTGTGCCTTTAATCAACGTTTTCGATATAATTCGCACTGAAATGGGTTTTTAAAATAAAAATAGAAGGTGTTAAACTGGAAAACAAAATTTTGATAAAAATCGCCAAACGAGCGGAATAATGTCAATTTCTTTACTTTAATTATCTTGACGAGTTCCTGATTTCACCAAGCTGCCTCACATATGCATAAACTTCAACCTATATTTTTCACAAAACTTGTGAATTTGAAATGTAATTCGACAAATGAAAAACAAAGAAACCAACACTTACCCCAACTAACTATAATTTATTACTTACAAGTTATGCTGGACTTGCTAGAGTGTGTGTGTGTGTGTGTGTGTGTGTGTGTGTGTGTGTGTGTGTGTGTGTGTGTGTGTGTGTGTGAGAGAGAGAGAGAGAGAGAGAGAGACAGAGAGATGTTGAAATGTAAGCCTACTAAGCACAGAGAGCAAAATTTTATAAGAGAAGGAAAATAAAAAATGGTTTCATTCTTTTACAATTGACCTTACCTTACTTTTTCCCCTTGCCTTTTTAACATTTAGAATTTGACTTTTGACAAAATATTACAAAGACCATAGATTAAGAAACTACAATTTGGGATTAGTACATCTCAATAGCTGGCCGATGATGTATAAGCATGCCTGTTGTATTAGTTTTATAGAATGTGTGTTATTTTCTATGCATTCCACTGATAACATGACTTATTCGAGCCTGATATATTTGTATCTCTAATTTTGAATTTTAGTCATTGCAAGAACTGTTTTAAGAAGAAAAATTTTGCTTAGCCTTCAGTCTGTGCCTTTTAAGTCCTTTTTCTTTCATTGTTAGCTTCTGTGAAGCATCTTGAGCTAAAAGTCTATAAAGGAAGGCATTATATAACTTTACTAGCAGAGTACCCGGTTTTGCTCAGGGTCGACGCCTTTAGTGTCACTGCTTCTACTGGTTTATGCCGCGGAGGCATTTTACATCTACATTGCTGTCTAGCCTTTCACAATCACACCTGGCTTCTAGATCTATATTGCTTTAGATTAGGTCTGCCTTGATATATAACTCCTCTCTTGATCTACATTGCATTAGTGTATTGCTGTCTAGCCCTTCACAATCACAAAATACGGGTTTCGCCATACACCATCACAAAAAAGCACTAAGAAAAGCTGCTACACTGTAAAAGGAACACACCGACGTCTTTTTAGCTTTAGTAGAGGTTTTACGGCGCTGGCAACTGCATAAGGTCATATGAAGATTAGAGGTGTTACAAGAGAGTAACAAACATAAAAAAGAAGAAGGGGAGATAAAGACGATAGATGTTTAATAGGAAAGAAGAAGCAGAGCACATCAAAGCACCCGACAACCACCCTCTCACCGATGTCTTAAAAAATCACAGAGGCAGTGTCTATAGCTTGTTCACTTTCCTCTGACAGAGTAAAAAAAAATTCTAGCTCATTGACACATTTACCTATGCCAACGGAACTTTGCATGGCACTTCTACACGCTACCGACCAAACAAAAATATTTTTTCCAAAAATCTCGACCCAGTAATAAAAAAGTTTTTCTCTTTGGGCACTATATTAAAAATAACTCTTTGGATGCATAAACAGGATCATGTCTCAACGTACTACAGGTGAGATTCGAAAATTACTCTCCCGGTCTCTTAAATTGTGTTTCTTAGGCAAACGTAAAAGAGCAACAATGAACTTCTGTTGTGAAGGAGAGCTACACAGATTTGTTTCATTTCTCAGTAGAATAATCACAAAAGGCCAAAGAAGGACAGGGACTTTTACCCAAACATATTTTTCTAAATTCAGGAAATGAATAAATAAAAAATCGGGCTCCGTCACGGGGACCTATCTATCTTTTTGCAGGTACTTGCCAACTTTCAACTCTGTAGCTTTCGTAGTTTTATGGGATAAGTGACACATGTGTATCCAAGTTGCCAAATATATAATAGATGCCAATACTAGAATTATCATTAGGCCTACTATTATGTACGTCATGGACACCAAAACAGTAGGCAGAAGACAGAACACTCACCTTTTGCTTCATCTCTGTACAAGATTCCTCCACAGAGCAAAAGTTGTAAGCAGCTACTGTGCAAAAGTCCTTCATGACAGTGACAAACTTGTCTCGTGAACTCACTGACAACTTGTTCTCAAAGAAGTCTACTTCCTGGATCAGGGAGACATTTTGAAGTTCATGAAATGGCATGAACTGTTGAAGGATTACCAAGTTCTATCTGACTTCCTTGATACATTTGCTCAGCAAAAGGTAAGTGACCAAACAAAGGGACAACCATGCAAATTTTAAAAAGTAGGCTTATAGATTTGGTAGAGGAATGACCAATAAAAGAAATGGACTGACGCATGTAAAAAACCCAGTGAACTCATTTTTTAACCAGGCTTGACCTTTAATGGAAAGTAACAATACAATTTTCTCTAAATGTAAAAGAAGAACATCTACTAATTTAAAGGTCAATCATGCAGGCCTAGATTACACTACTCACAGACAATAACAGACCAGATTGAGATAAACAAGTAGGCTAGGTGAGGAATAGAAGGACTTTTCAGTTACCTACTCAGATACACTAAATGAACGCTACCGCTAGAGTGTGCGTGAGCACATTCATGAGCCTTTGCCAATAGGAGGGTTTTTTCATATACCTTACAAAATCCTTTCTATTCCAATAAAAATGGTGCTACAGCTTTGAAATGTGTATATGTTGTGCTTAATTTGACGTTTCAGCTATGGGTGCAGAGAAATAGCAGTCGGGCCATCAGAAAAAATCGTACAAATATTTTTAGTTCTGAAATTGATGCATTTTTTGGTCGATAAGTTCAGCAATGAAATAATTGCTGAGAAACTCGTCCTTCTACACTTTTGCTACTACAGTAGTCTCCACCTGGGATCCCGGTGCTCGGGAGCAAGGAAATGCGGGATCTTAGGCGAACCGGGATCTTAACCGACGAACCCAGGGAAGAATCTATGGTGGCCCATGCTAAGGCTCACAATCGATAAAATGGTCTCCCTCTACTCTAAAATGAACTGACCTGACCGCTTGGTGGGTTTATGACGTATGGCGAGCAAAGAGTGGTTAACTTTGATGGCCTATCACAGTGCATAGTGGGATGAGGTGCGCCATTTTCACTTATTATCCTATCATGAGTCTCAAGATCTACGCTTATCCAGTTGCCCCTCCCCCTTACCTGTCGAAAATTTATAGCTTTCCATCTCTAACCGAGCCCCCCTCCCCCCCCAACCGCCTTTGTCGTTACACACCATTACGTTGTGAACACACCAATTAAAATTCAGTCTGCCACGCTAATTCGGGAGTAGAGACAACTTCTGCTATGGTCAGGGAAGAGTTCTCAGTTCAATGTGATCCCGCCTGGAGCGAACGTGTGGGCCCTACTCACCCAGCGAGTGATGTAAGTTTAGGGGGAGAGCTCAGGTGTGAGTGCGATGTTCGGGGAAAACAAACGTGTTGGTCAGTTCACACCCCGATGTGATCCCGTCTGGGGCATACATTTATCGCTTCATCGAGTTTTACAATGTGTATATGATCACATTCGCGATAGTGGCTGATCTTCGACGCGACGGACAGTTTATTGATCTCAACTTTTCACTCTTGGTTGATCGGCTGTCCCACTCGCGTTTTTGTTCCGCATATTATGATCTGAAATGCGGGATCTTAGCCGAAGGTAGACTTTCAGAGTGAATCAGAGCGGGATCTTACTGGTGAATTTTGTATAGTAAAAAATTTGTTTTCTTAAAACAGCGGGATCTTAAGCGAACCGGGATCGTAAGCGGTGGGATCTTAGGCGGAGACTACTGTATAACTACATTATTTGTGGTGCTATATCATGAATAATGATATCTGTAGCTGTTTTTTCTTTGTGAGCCTTCTAGATTTTCATTTTCGAGCATAACTCGCGTAGTCATTTCGCAAGGCAATTTCGATTCCCAGTGACTACATTTCTCTCTGCCATTTTGGGGCACAAGCATAATATTGTTCAATGTTTACTCTCTGCCCTGACTGATTCCGAGGCTGTGAACGTGCATAATTTTGCAGTAAAAGGAAATCCTGAAGCGCCTTGTACTCTGTCATCATATGTTAGGTTCGAAAGAACCAATCACAAAATTTGTGCGATGCAAGATGACTTGAAGAATAACGATGGATGAGACAAATTCATTTAAGTTTTCTTATGTCATCATCAAATCTTAACATGTTATGTTCGAAAAAAGCTGTTATGTCCGAAAAATGTCCCATTTAATTAAAAACCAAGTAATGATTAATATCACACTGTGTTCCAATGGTCAAGTAGTGGTAAATCTAGAAGCGACCACGCATGCTTGGCTTGGCTTGACGTCAACGAGAGGGGAAAATTTGATGTAAATTGCTGACATGTTCTAAAATAATGACAAACTTTTATCCATTATGTGTCATCGTGGTTATGTTCGAAAGATATTTGACATTTTGCAGAGATTCATAATAAAATTTGAATAAAGTGGCATTTTTTCCATCATCAACATGCATTGTGAGTCAAATTGAACCTTCTGAATCTTTGTGAGCCAAAATTTTCATAAGAGAAATTATGACATATAAATGGAAAGTTTTTCATTTCTTTCAGACATAGAATCTAACTATGATGACACAAATGCAAACACAACGACATACAGAATTTCTCTTTTTCTGGGATCCTTATAATTTTATATGCTCTTCATGCATATGTTTGATAATTAAGACTATGCCCCCACGGGACGCCAATCGGGGATGGTAAGAAATCATCCCTTTTCCCCACGGGACGCTGATCGGCAACAGTGTGATATAGCATGTACCGCACCTGTATTCTGGTCTGTGGGGATAAGTGCTGTGCGCTCTGCGCACTGCGTGGGTGAAAAGTGTTAAAGCAATAAGAAAACTGTTTAAAATAATTTTTTATTTTCAAATTCTAAAAAATGTGTCATCATAGTTATGTCTGAAAGAATATGACTTGATGTTATGCAACATCAATTAGGCCGACACAGCTTAGCATGCCATCTGTAGGTCTGTAAATACATGTTTTTGTAAGAGGAGATATACATGAATAGAAAAATTAAAGTAAAAATGAAATATTAAAAACTATCATCAACCCTCTGTGCTACATTTTAGGTACTCACCTATTGGCGAAAGCTCACACACACACACACACACACATACACACACACAAACACATGCACACTCACTCACAAATACACATGCAGACAAATACATCCATAACGGAGATACAGATATGCCTTTCAAAAAAGTCAGTTGTGTAACATACAGAAGCAACAATCTAAGACTCACCTTTTCAATACCTTGCAAACCTTTTCGAAGATTTGTTATTTCTTTTTCAAGGTCCGTGAAGCTGCAGAGAAAAAGGTAGTTGAAAAACTTCTTGATGCTATCTCATCTGTCTAGGTGCAAGTACCAGTAGTAAAATAAATTATGCTGTTTCATTAAAGGTAAACAAGTTCTCTTGAAATCTTCCGAAAAATTTGTTGGCACTGAACAAAAGTTAAAATAAAAATCCCCAAGGAAAGGCTATTCACAAACTTCATAGATGTATGCTAAGACAATGTTTAGTTTTAGAGAAAGAAAAATGAAATTCCAAAGCTAAAAAGTTTATTCCGAGATAAATAAAAAGTAACAATTTCAGTGACATCACAATGGATGTACACAAAATGCTCCATTGTTTTAGAAATACAACCCCTTTCATCTCTCTGAAAATGAGAAGGCCGATAGAACAGAGGTGACCAGCCAAGGAAGATGTTGTAAAGGGGTATGTTATCAACAGGTGGACACAATAATCTTCAAAAATTATTGTGATTACTTATTTTCACCTCAACATGAAAGTGGTGTAGATAGTGCTGGTACCAAGGGTAACTATGCTCTTATGGAGGACGACATGAAGCCACCCTCTCTTCCACATAAAAGAAACGTATCATGGAAATGGAAAAACCCCCACCAAACACATCAAAGTTTGCAGGGAAAGCAACTCATTCCTTTTAAGTTTTGTTTGGGTAAAGAGAAGCACACTATATATATATATATATAATAATGGTCATTTAGTGCTAAATAAAAGCATGACAAACAGACAGAAACATTAGAGGGAAAAGAACTGTAGTAAGACCTACCAGAGCCCCCCCCCCCCTACTATCAGCATTCTTTTTTATACTCACTTGACTTTAGCAGCTTCATGGATATGAGGGATGTCCTCATCCAGCTTCATTACATCTGGGAACTGAAAATCAATTCAAAGTTAAGCTGTGTAAGTATGTCAGTTGGTTTCAGTCATAAATAATATAGTGTAAAGCGCATAGAGCCTGCTGTTGAGCGGGGATATGCGCTATACAAATGCTATCTATTATTATTATTATTATAGATCCAAACTATTATACTTAATACCCTTAAATTGTGATTCACATATAAGAAAGCCATGCCTTTTTTAACTGATTTTTTGTGGGGCATTTGTCTTCAGGATACAGTGATCACCTTCAAAACAGAGGGTATCTGGTTCGATTCAGGTCTATAAACAGAAAACAGAAAACTCTGGATTTCTCACTTTTTTAAAAGACACTCTTAAAGTAGTGCATATTGGGCACCATCGTTCCAACACATCAACAAAATACAATCCTCTACTGCAATACACAAACCACTTTGGTTTTTCCTAATTGCTCTCTCTGCCCTTTTTAACCATCTATCTCTCTCTCTTTCTCTCTCTCTCTCTCTCTCTCTCTCTCTCTCTCTCTCTCTCTCTCTCTCTCTCTCTAGCTTTAGCACTCTCTTTCTTTTTTGAACTCTCTCACACATGTGACCCTCCCGATCAAAATCAGTCATATGAAGGAAATTTCAAAATTTAGTTTCAGTATAATCCGCTTATATTGACATGCTTTGTGGAGTGGATTTCATGTCGATATATAAAAATGTCGATAAATGAAAATATAAAGCCAAAGAGGAAAAAAAGGTTGCTTCCCTTGATTCTTTCACAATTACACAGTGAAACTAACAAGAAGCAGAGGGGAGGGGTTTGGGGAGGGGGTTTCGAATGCATGGGTGTCAGTTTTTGAACAGGCAGACCTCGCAGTCCAACCGCGAGGGGCTCCGCTTTCCACTGCGATTCTCTAGCTCCGAATACTTGGAAAAACAAACAAATTATGCTATTGTAATGACAAAAAAGCTTAAGTTTTTCAAGGTGTACAGCATTTGAATTATCTAGATTTCACAGAAACCACGCGCTAGGGAAGTCTGCGAATCGGTTTACGTGACATGTTTACGCTTTCTAATTATATGTTTGCAATAGCACTATATATAAACAAACGAGCACACATACATGTACACATACACGTACACACACATGCACACACAAATACACACATATACTCACACATACACAAACATATATGCACATACATACACATAGACCACCTCAGTGGCCTCTTGGTAAGGAGTCCACCTTGGGAGATCAAGCAGAAGATCAATCTTTAAAAACCCCCACTAAAACACAATAAAAACGAACTTTTAATGTCAATCGAAGTGTAAAACTGAAAGATCAACAGCCCATAACCGAGCTAGCAGGGCACCCTTACACAGTCAGCTGTTTACGTAAACAACCTTAAGGCGGGCTAGGAGTTACCATTCTTACTTCGTTTAACCAATCAAAGCTCTCAGTCGTTCATAGTGACGTTGCATTGTTTATATTTCAGAGACCATTCATGCTCGAAAAGGGGTCTAAATCTAAAAATAGGGGCGAATGAAGGACGTTGAAGCAATGTGGCCATGAGGTAATGGTTCTATAAATTAAATAATCTCACAGCTACACACCAGCAGGTCAAATGTTCGAAAGGGTTTGAGGTCCAAATTCCTTTATCTTGTCACCCAAGCCCACAACAAACCACACACACCTCCAAAATAAATCAAAATAAAATATTAATGGTCAATTATAGTTGTTTATTTTGATCTTAAAAGAAGCAAAAGACATTAAACTTTCAATAGATCCCCCCCCCCCAAAAAAAAATTCAAGGAAAGTCACTTTTTAGCCTTTCGAGCCTTGTAGCGCCAAATAGCACATTGCGTCTTACGACTGATTATGACCGGGGCGGACAAACACACACACACACACACACACTCACATACAGCAGCACAAAAACATGATATGGTAATTTCTTTGCTCACCTTCTTATCAGCAATGTCCACCAAGTAGTGCATGAGAGTCATGTTCTTGTTGGTACTGGCTTTAGTGTCCACCATCTTACCCAGACTGGAGATCTTAAAGCCCAGAGCAGAGCCCCGCTGACCTTTGTTCATGAAATTGCCCAAAGCCAACACAAGTTCCAGAAGCTTCTTCAGTTTGCGACTACGGAACACTTCCTTGCTGGCTTCCATGATGGCTAATGATGGAGTCAGAAAGAAAACAGTCACTACGAATTTACAGCAACAAATATTTGTACATGGTTATTAAAGGGACCTCCTTAATTCACCATGACTGTCTAGGACATTTCTAGGTTGGTATAAGAACAGTAAAGTAGGATTAAGACCCATCATCTGAGATATCTTAAGATAAGATAAGAAAACATAACATTTTATTAATATTTTATGTACACAGAAATTTGCCGCAGCATGGTAAATACATACAAACCCATACACACATCAACACACGCACACACTTACATACACACCCACACAAATAGTCATTGGATGGACATAAAAAATAATATCAATCTTACACAGAATTTGTGCTCATACTTAAGTTTAACTACCCGATTACACAAAATATCGTACAGAAGGTGGGGTGCTGCCATTAAGTCTTTAATTTATAAAGTCAAGCAGAGGGAAGAAAAAAAGAAGGAAAGAAGTCATGGAGGAAATTTTTTTTTTAAAAAGGAAAAAGGTCACTGAGGACACACCAATGGACAATTCTGCCACGGTGAAGATACACCATAGGAAATTTCTACCAGAGAGATTTCTGTTGATGAGAGGACATACCACAAGACATTTCTACCACAGAGAGGACACACAAAGGGACATTTCTAATTTTGAAGCCAAACATAGATATTTATGTATACATGTGCAAGCTATTTTGCCACAGAGGGTGCTAGTGATTGGATACTCAGTGAAATCAGATGTGTCCTTGTGCAAGGCACAATAACCCTAGCTGAAACAGGACCCTGCACAGTGGTAAGGAGCAATGACAGGTTTCTAAAATTGAAAGTATTAGTGTGGTCTTGTGCATTATGTGATGCTGATGTAACCTTGAACGTACATTGAATATACTTCGTATTTTGCCATTGCAACCCCAAAGTTCCATAGGGTCAATAAAACTGGGTTTTTTAAAATTACAACTTTTTATCACATCTTCTGCTGGAAAGTAGAGTCTGTTATTTCCCCAAACCCATACAATACAGAGAAAAGTAGAAATAAATAAAAGTAAAACCTACTCGTGAGTAGATTTTATTATTTCTACACTTCACAGGAAAAAATTAAAATGATGAAAGTATCAAAACCAAAACTGAGAAAGCAAACAGAATAGTAAAGTATATCTTTTATAATCACCATCAATTTTCAGTTTGCAGTCAACCCTTCTTTCCTGAAATTTCTTTTTAAAGTAGAGAGCTTTGAGTCTCTCTTCATAGTGTAGAATTCTGGGAATAAAAAAACATTAGAAAGACAATAAACTAAAATCTAATTGCAAACATTTACTGAATAATCACTTCAGAATATTTGCTTTTTATTAAGGAGACAATGACATAAAAGGAAAAATTTCAGAAATAAAGTGTATAAAACAAACATATACTGAACACCAAAAGAAATGAAAAATATTTTTCAGATAAAAATTAGTATATGCCCTTGAGGTGTTCAGGTCTCTTGAATGTAGTCTGTGAGTGCTGAGTAAGAAGTACTCATCTTAAGCTCACAATGTCAATGAAAAGTTTGTGCTTTTAGCCCTGTATGATTGAAAACAGAGGTGAGTGAATTTTTTTTTTTCGTGAGTAGTGTTCGTGGCATATCAGGGTATAAAAAGACACACCGCTACGCTTTGGTCTGTGAAGCAATAACCATCAAGACAATACCATGACTGAGCGCTGCAGATTGAGAGAGAGCCATTCGGCGTTTACAAGCTGGGGACAGCTGTACTGACGTTGCTATTGCATTTCATATGTCCCTTTCAACAGTTTGTAGGCTGTGGACGTTGTCAAAACAACTGGCAGCACCCAAGACTTGGCCACGGGTCACATCCGCACGCCAAGATCGACTGATTATGCGCCATCATCACCGAGACAGCTTCCAGTCTGCAGCCTAAACAGCAAGGGGGACAATTGGAAGCTACGAACGACCGATATCCGGCCAGACCATGCGGCGGCGACTTCAGACCCGAGGACTCCGGTGCCATTGTCCTGCGGTCGACCCAGTCCTCACTATCCGCCACAGCCAACAGAGGTTAGCCTGGGTCCAGCATCAGCTTCATTGGACATGGATGCAATGGAGAAACATTCTTTTCTCTGACCGGAGTCAATTCTGCATCAGCAACGCGGATGGAAGAGTCAGAATCTGGAGGGGGAGGAATGGTGAACGCTACGCAGACCTCAACATGATGGAAGCCGAAGCCTGGGGTTGCCCTAGTGTCATGATCTGGGCTGCCATTGGACTGAATTACATAATCAGCCCTGACGTCTTCCGAAACCTCGGACGCAGGGGTGGCAATGGAATCAACGCCCAATGTTACATCAACATGGTGCTTTGGCCAGCGGTCCTACCCTACGTCCAGCAACACCACCACTTGGTGTTCCAGCATGACAATGCGCGCCCGCACACTGCACAGCGACTGTGGCATTCTTGCAGTAGAACAACATGGCCAGCACTCAGCCCTGACTGTAACCCAATCGAACACTTATGGGACCATCTCCAGCGACAACAAAACAACATTCAACCACGGCCAGCCACTGCGGCACAACTGGAGCAGAACATGCAACAGGCATGGGGCAACATCCAGCTAGCCACCGTCAACAGACTGATGCACTCTATGCCCAGACGGTGTCAAGCTGTTGTTGGTGCCCAAGGAGGGCATACAAGATATTTAAATGTACCAAATGGACTATGCGTGTTGTGCATCCCTGTGTTGAAGATTACTGTGACATTAATGAGTCGAGAAAAAATACCAATCGAAGATGTTCGTCCGCGCTAAATGAAAATCACATTTTCGAACGTAAAACATCTAAAAAAAAAAATCACACAACTGTTTAACAATTTCAATAAAAATAACCTTTTATACACCAGAAATCCATTTGCGTTTCTTTTGTTGCTTACTTGCGTTTCTTTTGGTGTTCAGTATAGTATTTTGTTATTTGCTACACACCTTTTTAACACATAATATATTATCGACTGATCTGTATTAGATCAGTTGAATATTGAAAAAACATTTGAAAGATATTATTAGCTTTGATCATCCATAAAGTGCACAACAGTGCCTACTGGCAACACAGACATAAATAGTATTGGTTGACTTGATATATAGACCTACTTTCAATAAAATTCAAGGGTGAATGTTCATGAGATAGTGTGTGTGTGTGAATTGGAGCATATCAAGGTTTGAGCTCTGAAGAAGAAGATCAAAACAATAAAGGTTATTCTGTATTGAGAAAAACAATCAAGCACAGAAGGGAATAGGAAAAAAGTATAAACAGACAGTAGAGGTATAAACAGACAGTAGAGGCCTCCAATTCCTCCCTTCTGTGTGTGTGTGTGTGTGTATATGCATGAGAATCTATCCTTGCTTCTGTAAATGCAATTGCAGTTGAATATATGTGACAGAGTAGAACTTACTTGCTCATCTCATAGAGGAAACGGTCTGCTCTGGCCATGTTGTCAATCTCATGTGTGTACTCAGACAGGAGCTGAACCTCCTCTGATGTTGGTACAAACTTGAGCAACTAAGACAAAAAGAGTCATTCAGGGTCACGGAAAGAGATTTCATAACAACTCTGAATTGAAATCTTATTTTGCTTACACAAAACTTTTGCCATACAGTACAAGTAAATCCTGACTATTAAGATGTGTCTAATGGTAAAATCTGTGTCGCATCCAACACAGAATGGTTTCTCATCTCCCTGAAGGAGGTATTTATGTGTCAGGGAGGTGTGTCCGAAGCTTAACGAGTAAAAATGACTTCGTCTCTTCTGGAGACGCCTGAAGGTTTCGTGGACCCAGTTTGGGCATGACGATGTGAAGTTTGTTGTTAATTTGTGTCTCCCAACGTGTCTCCCACAGACTGAAGGTGTAATTTTTTACCTTATTTTTAAAGTCAGTCTGTGGGAGAGTGTTTGTCATTGATCCCAACAGAAGGGACAAGGATTCCTTCGCCAGGAGATCCACCTGCTCGTTTCCTCGGATGCCCACATGGCTAGGAAGCCATGTGAACACGATATTTTTCCCGGTTTCAGTCAAAGCATATATTTTTTGTTGTAAACTAATTATTTTTGGGAGTATGAGTGTGCAGTTTATGAGTGAGGTGATGCAAGACAGAGAGTCAGATGGATAAGGAAAGATGTATTAGGGGAATTTTCTAAGGAGTCTCCTCTGTTTTGTACTGTTAGAAGATAGGGTGGTGGTGCCCACAGCAGAGCCCGATTTAGAGCCATCTGTGAAGATTAGCACTGTACCGGGGTATTTTTCTATAAATTTTGTATTCTGCTTTAAATCTGTTGGTGTTTGTGCTTGCTTAGTTGTGTGAGGAGCTGTAAGTCTACTTTCACCTTGGTGAGGTGCCAAGGAGGGAGGTGGGGAAAAAGAAATTGTTCGATGTCTTATTTGGAAAAGTGTATGTTTTTTAAGTCCGCAAAGACTCTGAAACCATTTTCATTTGCCCTCTTTTCAACTTTACCATTTGGCAGTGTGATAATTATATAACTAATAAAAGATCTCAGCTAGATCTCTCAGTTTTAACACAGTGATAAGATCTTAGTTTTAAAGAATCTTCATAAATCTTATCAGACAGCTGAGTGGGGGGAAGAAATTACATCACGAGATTTTCTACATTTTTAAGTTAAGCAAGTCAAGCCTTTCTCCTATGCAACACAATTTGGAATTTAAAGGCTATGAAAGCTTTTTTCCATCTGAAATATCAAGCAAATAAATATTCCCACAAAATCTACAAAGGAAAATCGAGAATATAATAGAAAATACTAGGAGGTGAAATACTTTTAACAGCTGAAAAAGAAGCAAACTGTAAAAGGCTAAGCCTATTTTAAAATTCAAATAGTCCTACCTGCTCCACCATGTCTTTGGGCAGGTCCTCTCCTTCGTCTACATTCATTATAGCCTTTGCCAGTTCCTCATTGGTCAGTTTCAGCTTGGACAGCAGTATGGTACAATTCTGGCTCCGCCTTCCATCAATGACCGTGAGGACCTGACTCTTTGTTTTAGTAGTGTTTTTCTGGTCCTCCTCTCCCTCGTCCGTCGCAGGTCGTTGATATGCTGAGAATGTCTTCTGGAAGTCATCAAGGTCAAGGCTGTTGTAGATCTGAAAAATGAAAAACACTTGGTTAAACATTACAGGCTAGTCATGCAGACAACAAAGATTCCAATCTGTTAGTGTAAACAAGTTGTTTTGAGAAAATCTGATGCTCTGCAGCCTATCCATCATGGTCATTGGCACAGGGTCTTGCCTCAAATAATTTTA
The DNA here is from genome assembly GCF_000002075.1 of Aplysia californica. Classification (NCBI taxonomy): domain Eukaryota; kingdom Metazoa; phylum Mollusca; class Gastropoda; order Aplysiida; family Aplysiidae; genus Aplysia; species Aplysia californica. Next base: position 452,288 of record NW_004797469.1, on the reverse strand, counting down.
AATATATTGAAGAAAGCAAATAAAAGAAGAAGGAGTCATATTATTAAAGTTGTGAAGGTACTGGAACCCAATGTCAGTACCGTGGGTGATGTACCTTTGGAACTAACCTGGGTGGGCCGCCCACGCACAAGTTCTCCACAACCTATCCACATCAAGCTCATTTTGTATTACTAGTATTTTTCAGATGAGAAAGCAATAGGCGTTTGACGGCCACTGCCACCTGTGTCAAAGCAGAGACTGGCCAAGTCTGTTTTCGGCAACGTAGTCTGTTTAATCTAGGACCAACTTATAATTGAAAGCACATTATTATCATTGACACAAAAAAGCTGGAGACCATTCACAACTTTGAACATCTGAGAACCATAATATCGGATGAAGGCTCCAAGCCCGAAGTACTCTTCAGGAAAGCCCAAATCACAGCTGTAGTGACTAAACTAAAAGTCATTTGGAATGACAAGAACATCGCCATCAGCTCCAAGATCAGACTGATGTGTTCCCTGGTCATGTCCACATTTACATATGCATGAGAAACAAAGACCATAGACCATAACTTCTCAGCATCTCATATAGACATCACATAATTAATATTAATGGTAATAATAATAGTTGTATTATATAGCGCGTATCCACACTCCATCTCATTTAGGCCACCAGACTCATCACAAATAGATGATAAGGATTTCATACTGTTGCAGTTGTGTTTGTAGCTAAAAAACCTAAACGCAAAGATATGGCTATTATCCAAAGAAAAGAAACAGAATTACGATAGAAGAACATAGACATAATATATGGAAAATAATGATATAGAACATGAGACTAACATAGCAGGCCACTATCTATGGGAAAAAAGCAGGTCAGAGAACGCCTTTCACTCACAAGGAAAAGTTCACATTGAATACATAAACACACCTTAGAATGATTGACGTCATTCCATACTGTCCCTGAAATTTGATTCTGAGGAAGAGAGGAAAGAATGTTTTAAGAACTTAAATGTTTTGAAAAGCAATATTTTTATTTCAATCCCAAATTACTCCAGGTAACATCTCACAGAAATTAACTTTGAGTGTTAACATATGACATTTGCACTAAACAGATTGATGTCCAATTATTCAGGCTGAATAGAAAAGGTAGTCTATTTCATGGAGGTACAGGTGCCAATACATCATAAACAAAGCTTACCTGAGCAACAATTCAATGAAAACCTGGAGAATGCTTGCTGAACACCTTTGCTGAAGAAATAAAAGATAACTGTAACCTTTGGAAATACAGTCGAACCTGCCCTGACGGCCACCTCTATAAGACGACCACCCGTACAAACGGCCGCTTTTCATTCCCCCCCCTTGCGTTTTTAAAATATAATTTAACTGTGTAAAACGGGCACCTGTCCAATGTGGCCGCGGCCACCATATTTTAACACACAACCCCTATCACACTAAGCAATAACATCTGTCTTAGACGGCCACCTTAGTGACTCCATTACGTTTTGTCATAAATTGTGCATTCGCTCATGGCGTTGTGGGCGAGCCATCACAAACTAATCACCTGTCTTTGTTGTTAGGTAGTCCCTCCAACCGATCATGTTGCGTAGGCCCCTCCCACTGTTGACCAATAGGTACCAATTTTCAGCTGCTGGTGAGGTTAGCGTGTGATCCCCCATACCCCATAAGCCCCGCCCAGAACTCATACACAAATCGTAAGAGAGATGAGTGGTCACTGTTTACCCAGTCTGTAACAAAGTACATGTAACAATATGAACTTGCGACAGAAGCATCGCTCGTTCTCCGAGTGGTGGCGACCCATGAGTTTGTTTTAACATGGCACTTTCATTAGTCTTCCTCGTCTGATACATTTGTTTTATTGTCACCCTTGCACAAAATCAGCGACAAAATAAAACTTACAAACAAAATACAAACCAACAACAACAACAACAACAACAACGAGATCAACAACAATGCGGCCACTTTCGATTGGGGCCTCAGAATGATGGGAATCGTTTGCTTTCTTCATCTTGATCAGTCCTGCCTAAGACGGCCACTTGTCTTATGTGGCCACTTTTCTCCTTCACAATGGGTGGCCTTCTTACATAGGTTTGACTGTATTTGGGACCTTCTAGAACAATGTATGACCTTTTTCCTTCCTCATCAGAGACAGTTCAACTCTACTTCATCCAGATCTGCCTGACACGGTTGTATGCACCTTTATTCTTATTGTTTCTTCTTTTGCCTGGAACGCGCTAGAATCCAGTAATGACATCATTTTCTTGGACCAAATGTTCAAAGAGAAAAAAAAAAGTGTCCTCACCTCTGGTAGCTTGGTCCAGTTGAAGGATTTCATTGGCACGTTTGGTTTAGGGTTTCCTTTCAGTTTGGCTGTAAGAGCTGAGTTGACTCCGTTGACACCTGGGTATGAAAATGACAATAACAAAATTTCAAAGACCTAACAGCTGGAAGTTGTCCTGTTCGTCTCCAACAGTAATAAAAATTTTTAGTTCTTGAACTTGCCCTCTCTCTGTATTCCTTTCACCTTTCTTCCCAAGGCAGAAAGTCAATTTTTGTACCTTCAGGTAATGATTGTAAGGAAAAGTTGCCTCCTCCAGTTACAAGAGCAACATTTTAACTATAGTAAAAACAATGCTCAGTTGTGTTTGAGGGGGTAATTATTAATAAAAATAAATAGTATTTATGTTGCGCATTTCCATTTTCTAAAAAATGCTCCTTGTGCATTACACAAAAAAAGACATCACATTTTAAAAATTCATCGACATGTGCGTATGTAAAACACAGTATTAAACATATATGTATGTTTATGTATATCAGTGTTGTTACTAATGTCTTTGCTGCTGACTTAGTTAAATAATTTCTTACACTGCCAATTTTTTAAAGCTGAAAATAGATATTTTTGCTGAGCTGGCTAATTTGGGAGGACATAGAAATATCATAATTCAACTGAACCCCTAGGTTTTTAAGACTTTTTTTTGAACGAATAGTATGGTTATTGATATCAATTTATAGTTCTGGGAGATTTCTAATGGATTTTGTGTTTCCACTCAACAGTACTTCCGTCTTGTCATCATTAAGTTTCAATTTATTATTTGTCATCCATATTTTTAATTCCCAAATACATTGCTCAGTGGAGTCGACTAAAAGTGATATTTGATCCAAATCAATAGTGTCATCGGCATAAAGATGGTAATTCATGCCATATTGTCTTAAAATATCAGCAATAGGTTGTGTGTACATTGTAAACAAGGTCCAAGAACAGACCCCTTGGGAACACCAAATCTAAGCAAAACATTATCAGAACACATGCTTCCAACCACAACTGTTTGTGTTCGATCTTTAAAATATGACTCAAACCATCACAGGACAGTACCCTTTACACCAAATGTAGTATTTAGTCTCTCAAGTAAAATGTCATGATCAATGGTATCAAAGGCAGCTGAAAGGTCCAAAAGAGTAAGAAGACATACCTTTCTTTCCTCAATATCTTTTAAAATATCAGTACAGACCTTAAGTAATGATGTCTTAATTGGTACTACGGTGCGCCTTGTACGCTGACTAATAAACTTCGCTGAGATTATTTGCTTAGATTTGCTGTAAGAGTCTATTAGAAACAACTTTTTCCAGAATTTTGGGTAAGAATAATATATTTGAAACTGGTCTAAAAATTGTTTGTCCTTTTCATCAAGTCCAGCTTTTTTCAAAAGGGGTTTAACATGTGCTGTCTTAAAATAATTTGGTACTGTGCCTGTGAGGAGAGAATCATTTACAATTTGGACGATGTGTGGAAGAAGTTCATGTTAACATTTTTTTTTAAAGGTTGGTGGGCATGGGATCTAAGGTGTAAGTTTTTGATGGACTATCTAATACTATCTTTTTGATTTCTTCTTCCGTTGCTGGAGTGAAATAATCAATGACTAACCCCCTAAACTAATGGTATGAGGTCTGTCTCAGAATACAGTTTCCCTGTATGCTGTCCTCACATATAATCATAAATCACCTTGTATTTGGTATAAGCAGAAAGCTTATTCAAATACTTATTCAACTTAGGAACCATCAAGTTCAAGACATTTCTCCATTTGATGTACCCAGCGGTCAAAGACAGTGGTCAGAGATTGTTTGTCCAGGGTCCCGAGTGCTTTTCTCATAGCCTCATGAATCTGGTCTTCGTCCTCAAATCGAAGACCTCGCAGCATTTCTTTCACCTTGGGGAAGAGGTGGAAGTTGCATGGGGCGAGATCGGGCGAAGAGGGCTGGTGTTCCAATTATTCCCATGAGTAGCCCTCAAGAAGCTCGTTCACAACTCTGAACTTGAGAACAGACCCGTTGTTATGATGCAAGATGACGCTTTCTTCAAGCAAAGCGGGTTTATTTTCCGGATTGCAGGTCTCAACTAGTCTGTCTTTGAGGATGAACCTGTAGTAGTCACCATTGACAGTTACGCCAGGTGTGAGTAGCCAGCTCAGTATGATGCTACTCATGTCGAAAAAACCCCAATGTGCATTACCTTTCTCTCCTCATGTTTTCTGTGTGCGCTTCATCTTTCAAGTCAGACCTCCCACCTTCAACCTCCCTGATCCATTTACTTACAGTTTGAATTGATGGGGCATTATTCCTTATTACTTTGTATAGATCACCATGGGTCTCAACTGCAGACTTGTCAAAAAGAGTTGAAAATTTGATTACAGCTCGGACATCGCAGCATGAGAAGGCAGCACCAATGTTTTGCTCAGCCATTTCCCTAGGATTTGCCTTGGACAAAGTGCACTATAACACTACACTTGACACGTCACAGCTCTATGACCCGTTCAAAAATGCACTTGCAATTTGACGTTGACATTTCTTAGACAGGATGTCATGACATCACAAAATTTAGTGGCTGTTGGTTGCACACTTTTGATTTTATGGTGTTATGGCAAGCTACTCCAACATTTTGTATTACTTCTTGCAAAAAAACTTCTAGAAACTGAAACTGTTATAATCAAGAGAGATTATGGAGCAGCCTGTCAGACGCTCAACACAACTACGCAGCTTATTGAAAGAATGAAAGCACATTAACACAATAACTGTTCTTCAAAGCAACAGACAGACAGAAACAGATGTTGAACAGAAAAGAAGTAGGACCATTCAACCAAGGGCTTATTTCGATTAATTATTTGAATATATATATTTTTTCATCTGCAAGTGTGCACACTGCTCTCAAGACTGTGAGAGGGAGACAGATGGAAATAAGAGGAAACGGAAGAGAAGCAGTTAATGAACAGTGAGTACATGAGAGAGAGAGAGAGAGCAAGAGAGAGAGAGAGAGAGAGAGAGAGAGAGAGAGAGAGAGAGAGAGAGAGAGAGAGAGAAGAAAAACAGAAAAGATGTCAAATCTATGCAGAGAAATGAACCCATCAAGCCCAAACGGCCGCTCCCAGCAGTCGGTGAGATGCACACAGATGTAATAATTATAAGGAGTTTCTCATCGAAACAACTATGAATGCGAATAACACTTTGTACAAAGCTTCTCTGATGAAAGCTTCACTACTTAGTCTAAATGTCCATTCTGTCTTGAGTACAAGCACATGTTGTGAAAATGGATTAGCCGAGTTGTAAAAAGAAAAACTCAGCCCCATAAAACAGTGGAAATCAATTCCAGGGTCAGCAAAGTCCAAAGACTGTACTCAAAAGAAATTGGACACCCCCTACTTCTGTGTATTATTCTATATACAGAGACGGAATTGAGTTTTCTTGATTGGAGTATTTGACACACTAAATGTACAAGCCAAGGTGAACAAAATCAATTCAATTAAAACAGTGATTTACCTTACATGCCTGTTCTAGCAAGAAATGTTGAAAACCAAAAGTCACAAATTCAGTAAGGCATGTATCCGCCAGTCGATGACAGCAGAGCATAATCAAGAGAGATTATGGAGCAGCCTGTCAGACGCTCAACACAACTAAGCAGCTTATTGAAAAGAATGAACTAGTCGTCAGAAAAACTGTTGAAGGTTATTGTTCCACATATTGACCAGTGTTTCTTGGAATTGTTGTGACGTTTTTGGCAGAGAATTCATGGTAGCAATCTGTCAGCCCAAATGATCCCAGCAATACTCAATAACGTTCATGTCAGGCAAAATGGCTGGCCAAGGATTCAAGACGAAAACGTCGTTTTCTCTTCAGAATTCTTGATTTGCAAGTGCATGATGTGCGGATATATCGTCATGTCGGAAAATCATGTTCGGGCCACGATCACACAGAAAGGGAAGAAGATGAGGCTGCATAATTTGGTCAATGTACCTTCGGATAGTAATATTTTTCTGAACCACAACAAGCTGTGTTCGATGGTTAGCTGTAATGGCTCCCCATACCATGACTCCACATTTGTTGTTGGCTGCACTTACACACTGTGGCATGTATCTTTCAGGGTTCCTTCTGTAGACCTTTATCCTACTGTCATGATGCTTAAGCTGAAAACGAGATTCGTCTGAACAAATAACTCAATCCCATTGCATTTGTGTCCATCTTCGGTGCAACTGAGCCCACACAAGGCTAATTTGGCGGTGATGAGGAAGAAGGCGAAGTCATTTGGCGGAACACCTTGCAACGATCGATTCTATAAGCCTTTAATCTCCAAACCACAGTGAGTCGACTTATTCTCTGTAATCCAAGAAATTCTCTGGCTGTACGTGAAGCAGTCCTGAAACTGTCCCAAAGATGCGCCATCCTTATGAAACGATTTTCAGCAGCTGTTGTACTCTTCAGTCGACCAGTTCATGACCTGTTTTTCATTGTTCCAGTTACTTGACAACATCTTCCAAGTGCTTGGATTGTACCCAGCTTTACATTGAAAATCCTTGCTACAGCGGAAACGCTTGCATTGACTTTGAGCATTCCAATTGTCTGATTTCTCTGATCATCGCTCAAACGGGGCGTTATAACTTAAAGACAAAATGTAAAAAATAACTTTAAAGCAGATTTTTGTTTACTTAGACCTACTCTCCATGACTGCATTAAATAAAACTTGCTTGTGCCGAAAATTTGTGAAAAAGAGCACATTTCTGGTTTTCACCCTGTGTACCTTAAGCCGCTAAAGTTAAAGTAAGACTCAAACACTGAATTTTTTGTTTTGAGCGATTTTTAAAATTGTAGAAACTCTAACAAATCAAAATTCAAGTGTATGCTTTAGCAAACTAAAAAAAAACTGCAGAGTTTTTTTTATGATCGCCTGTATATAATAGAGGGAATTCCTTATTTTGAAAAAAACATTTTGTACCAAAAAAGATCTGCACATTCTCAAGATCAGCTTAGATTCCTTCCAGAGAGTATGCTTATCGAGAATCTACCAAAAAGCATGCTTGTCAAGAACATATATCAAAGAGCATGCTGGTCAAGATCTTACCAAATTTGGAAGGGAGTGAAGGAGCTCCTGGTGCAGGGGGAGGAGGTGGAGGGGCAGGCACACCAGGGGGTGGAGGTGGAGGAGGAGGAGGTGGTGGGGCGCTCTGTCTGATGGTCCCTTCAATGCTGGAAATGATGGAAGATGCGGCAGTGGAGAGTCCAACCTTGGCATCATCAGGGAGACTGCCACTCTGTACCAAATGCTGGAGCTTCTGTTTCTCCCCTCTCTCTGTGTCCAGCTGGAAGACAAGCAACAAAATGCCTGGGTACAGGGTCATGCATGAATATCAAACAATAATACATGTGAGTAGAAAATTTATTTCCAAATCTTCTATATATATATATATTTCTTAATTCTTCATTCATTTGTGGTTGTTACGATGTATGATACAAGTTTCTAGCTTCATTGGGATGTGTTTTATGACTGTTTTTCTGACATTACCTTTTGTCAGTTTAGCAAAGCAAAAATAATTTGAGACTGAGGGACCACGTAGTTCAGAAATAATTAACCGCTGGAAGGGTTAAGTATATTTAAAAAGAAAAAAACAGTATATATGAGCACACACATATGAGACCATGTAGGTGTGTATGTGCACATGTGTGTGTGTATGAATGTGTATGTGCGTGAGTGAGTGCTTGCACGTGCAACTGTTGGTGGTGTATGTGAGAGAGTGGGTGCATGTGTTTTTGTGTCTTTGCCGGTATGTTCAAGTCTTTGTATTTGTGTATGCACATGCTTGAGCATCTCTACACATATATTTGTGAAAGTCCGTCACTTTGGCCCCCTAAAACTTCCGAACCACTTAACTTTTGAATTTGAAAAGATTAATGGTGGTTCAGAATCATTTAAAGGGTGCACAGTTTTATTGAAGAGCCTGAAGTCACTGTAGTTTAATTTTCAGTTTTCATTAGTTTCGTTTAGATCTATTCTCGGGAAAGTCTGACAGCTAAAACGCCATTGTAAACAATTGAGGTTTCTGTTCACTACCTGTGCGCAGTGTTGTTTGGAGAGTGTAAATCTAGACCTTCTGATTTTTTGCATCTCTCAAGATTTATTGCTCCATTCCAGTACTAGAGTGTAAATATAGTAGGAAAATGACTTTCAGTTGATGTTAAAGCACCGACCATTCCTTTCATCGAAAGGGGGCCAAGCTAGTATATACATATTTATCATATCTCTGTGTATTCCTGCTGGCTGACCTGTGATCTGATCTCCTCTACTCGAGAGAGAAGATCCTGTAGTTGTTGTCTTGTCTCTGCATGGGCTGACACCTCTTTCTCCAACTTGGTTTTCATCATATTCATTGTGGACATCAGATCTTCCTGTTACCAGAACAGATGATATAAATGTACTACAAGTAGTCAAACATTGCCTTTACCATGTTCTTATGAATAAATGGGTTGTGGATAACAAAGAAACAGCCTACTTTATCAGAGTAAACAACGAACAGAGAGGACAAAGATGTATTCAGTCCTCTGCCATTATTTTTAAAAGTACAGTATATGCAGCTTTTACACTTTTACTGGAGAGCCAAAAAACTGAATGTTGCTACCAAGAAAACAATCTCTTTGCAAAAATCCCAAGCAGTCAATGTTTTTAAGAATTTTATTTTGATAATAACTTCCTTATCATTTTTGGCTCTCCTGCAAAATTGAAAAAAAAAAAAAAAGCATATATTGTACTTTAAAAATGACGGCAGTGCTGAACTTGATACATCTTTATCCTTTCTGTTCGCAGTTTACTGAGCTGTATAGAATAAACTGCAAAAAGAGAGGACAAAGATGTATCAAGTTCAGCACTGACTGTTATTTCTCACTAATCTTTTCACTCTTCTTCTGTAGAAACTACAACTCTTATAGAATAACACCTATCTATCTAAATGCTATCTACTATTATCTATCTAATTAATCCCATCTATCTTTCCATCTATAGAACATGCCTAAAAACTTGACGAGTAAGAATTTGGTCTGCTCTGGAGTCAAATTTTACTGTGTAACAGTTCTTTCTTTATAATTTGCACGCATTGAAGAGATACAACCATTTCACATTTTTATAGTTTTATCAAACGACGTCATTACTTTTTTATGTACTTCTATGCATGGTCTGCTAAAGAATGCTGAAGAGTCTTACTACTATCCTGTCAAAATATATAAAAATATATCAAACATCACTACAGATGTTAAAAGATGAGCATTATAAGCACATTTAGTCAACTTGAAAAAAATGCCAGAAAACCTTCCAGACAAAACTACTGCCTCAAATAACATTCTTTCGCATAACACCATATTATATGCTTTTTTTAGAAGTTAAAAGAAATTTTTGATGGTGCCCAGCAAATAGTTGGACACATGAAGTAGATTAAAATATTTTAAAGATTTTAGTAACATTCAGGAGACTTGGACTTTTAGGTCACTATTACATGCTTCATCTGAACAATTTTGTTAAAAATGATAAAGTATATCTGAGGTATCCCTGTGAAAAACTTTATTTGACCAGTAAGCTCCACCATGAAAAAAGATTGTCTTGGTAAAATAGGCTGCTTTAAGGAAATGACCTTATTCTCTTTTCTTATCTCTCTGTCTCTCTCATACATACACAAACATACACACACCCGGGTGTGCACAAGCACACAGACTTTGTTTGGTATAATACACTGCTTTACTACATATATTAAAGCTAACAATGACATAGGCCTACCGATAGAGGACAAAAACATAATAATATTGGAAGATTCATTATGCTCTCTCCTTACTCTCTATCACACAAACATACACACACATACACTCACATGCATACACACACTTTATCTTGGTACCATGAGCTACATAACACGCTGAAGCTGACAATGAGATACCAACAAAGGACACAAAAATGTAGTACAGTAGTCTCCTCCTAAGATCCCGGTGCTTGGGAGCAAGGAAATGCGGGATCTTAGGCGAACCGGGATCTTAACCGATGAACCCAGGGAAGAATCTAGGGTGACCCATGATAAGGCTCACAATCGGTAAAATGGTCTCCCTCCACTCTACAATGAACTGACGTGACCGCTTGGTGGGTTAATGACGTATGGCGAGCAAAGAGTGGTTAACCTTGATGACCTATCACGGTGCATAGTGGGATGTGGCGTGCCATTTTCACTTATTATCCTATCATGAGTCTCAAGATCTACGCTTATCCAGTTGCCCCTCCTCTTTACCTGTCAAAAATTTATAGCTTTCCATTTCTGACACACCATTACGTTGTGAACCCACCAATTAAAATTCAGTCTGTCTCGAAAATTCGGGAGTAGAGACAACTGCTGCAATGGTCAAGGAAGAGTTCACGGTTCGATGTGATCCTGCCTGGAGTGAACGTGTAGGCCTAGACGATCAGTAAGAACGTATAGGTGTAGGCCCTACCCACCCAGCGAGTGATGCAAGTTTAGGTGGCGAGCTCAGGTGTGAGTGCGATGCGTGGGGAAAACAAACGCGTCGGTCAGTTCACACCTCGGTATGATCCCGTCTGGGGCAAACATTGTATCGCTTTATCGAGTTTTACAACGTGTATGTGATCACATTCACGATAGTGGTTGATCTTTGACGCGACGGACAGTTTATTGATCTCAACTTTTCACTCTAGGTTGATCGGCTGTGCCCGCCCGGGTTTTTGTTTAGCAAATTATGATCTGAAATGCGGGATCTTAGCCGAATGTAGACCATCAGAGCAGGATCTTAAGGGTGACTTTTGTATAGTAAAAATTATGTTTTCCTAAAACAACGGGATCTTAAGCGAACCGGGATCGTAAGCGGCGGGATCTTAGGCGGAGATTACTGTAATAGAAAACTCTCTCTGTCCCTCTCTCTCACACACACACACACACATGTGCATGCCCAAGTACTCACATACACACACATTCTAGTGAGTCTAGTGTTAGTAACAAAAGTGAGAATAGCCAGGCAGGAAGGTGTTAAAAAAGCAAAAGCCGTAGCCCAAACAATTTTTTCTGTCCTCTCTTTAAAATAAGAAAACCAACATTTCAATGAACCTTATGGTAGTCTTAGGTGTGCGATGGTCTCTGTTTGGAACACGAGAAGAGAATGGTTTGTTTTCTTTATTTTCATCAGTCCTGCTTTAGTTAATCATTTTTTATTAGAAAGCTCAAAAGGAAACTTACCTTCTCCTCCAGCCTCACTTCACACTCCCGCTCCTTTTTGGCAAGTTTAGCGTTAAGTTCATCCCCAGCCTTCTCTGCTTCTCTCAGTTTTGTTTGGAAACTTTTGATATCAGTCTCACTGGCCAGTCTGATTAAAAAAGAAGTGAAAAGTATTTTGCAGTTTCAATTTCCTAATACAAAATTACTATGGCCTATATTAACACATATATATTATTATATGACTTACTATGACCTACATATTACATGTCTTACCTATCACAGATCCTTGTTATGTATTTTTTTGTGTATGTAGATGTTTAGATCATTTAGGAAGCAGGCTTCATCAACCCCGGCCCTCAGGGCCAACCTGGGATGAGAGGGATAGGTCAATCACATACTTTATAGAAATTCTCCCCCACATTGGAATAAAACTCGAGTCCTATGCCACAACAAAACACCTTGCTAAATGCCCATTTCCTATGTGCCGGAACCGAAACAGTTTCCTCGGCTCAATGTTGGATACATTTTCAAATATTTTCTATCCATTTCGTCTAAATGAAATCTTTACAAATTTAAAATGCTTTAAAGGCTCTTGTTTGTCAAAACACCCCTCTACACAGCAATAGATCTTTACCACATGTCCATGTATTGCAGAATTTTTAAAAATGAAAGAACAAATTCAACTTTTTTTAAAGTAACATTCAGGAGACTTGGACTTAAAAGGTCATTATTACATGCTTCATTGAAACAATTTTGTTAAAAATAAGGTGTTCTCCCAAATACAGTTGGATAAAGTATATGTGAGGTATCGCGGCGAAATCAGGCACTCGTCAAAAAAACGAAATTGAAGAAAATGGTATTTCCCGCAGGTTTTTCAATTTTTATCAATTTTTGTTTTTTGGCTCATCACCCTTTATGTCCATAAAAAAACACATTACTATGTGGATTTTACAGAAAAAAGTAGATTAATTAATGGCATAAAATATGTAAATTATTAGTTTCCAAGGACTATCAAGCTATGGAAGTCACTAAACTTTGGCTGCCATTTTCTCGATAGTTTTACCGTTAAAACCAGCTTTAAGACGATATTAAAAAACTCCACATGACCCAAATTTGATGAGTGCCAGATTCAATCGCGTCATGACACATATATAAACTGACTGATGAAAAATGTGCTTATTTTCCTGAGCTTTACCTTTCTCTCTCTTGCTCTCTTTTTCTCTTTCTCATAATTTTTACACCTTTTTTCAATCAAATATAAAACTAGGCAGTTCAAATACAACAAAGGAACTTTATGTATCAACAGAGAGAGAGAGAGAGAGAGAGAGAGAGAGAGAGCATTAACAAAATAGCATATATTTAATTAAAATGAACTTTCTTCGTTGAACTTGCATATGTTTAGATGGAATTAAAATTAAGCCTATACCATGATGTAAAAATAGGTTCTAATGAATTTGAACTTTCCATGCTTACATTTGGTTGCTCTGATGTGATACTTGCTCTTTCTCCTCTTGCAATTGAACTTTCTATGTTGCATAATTCCCTTGATATCGTATTTGAACTCCCCTATTTTGCCATTTGATTTAGAAAAGGTGGAAATTTTCCTATCTCTTATGGAACAAATCCTCACCCTTCAGCTGCTGGGCTTTATTAAACTTTGCCCCGGCCTACAACAATATGAACAGAAAACCAGTTTGAAAACACCACAACGCTATTCAATGACTGCTCAATTAGCCGTTTGTTATTGATCTCTTCTTTGGTCTGCAGAAAAGAATATGTAAAACAGTTTGAGAACACCACCATGCTGTTCACTCACTGCCTAATGAGTTGCTTGACATTTATCTCCTCCAGCGGTGCCCCATCTGGGTCCTCACCCTTCTTGAGCTGTAGCACCATCTGTTGCACCACCTTGTCCAGTAACGTCCACACTTGTAACATGTCATTCTTGCCGTCTGAGGGAAGCATAGCAATGGGTTATGTTAGACACCCAGTTTGATCAAATTAAAAAGTTTTGATTTCACAGACAATGACACAAAATTTTATCCACAAAGCAAAAGATTGAGATGGTAGAAATTCTTTAATGCTTTCAGCATGCATTACAGACTCAGTACTGACCCCTTTCACTGTCTGGCCTGGAAAAGACTTCTTGAGAGACGGATTCGGTCATGGGTGAGAACAGTGATGAGGTTAGAATGATGAATACAAACATTGAATACAATGTCGGAATAAATCTTTCTTCCCTTCTGGTCACTTCACTCCATGTTTCTACAAAAATAAACCTCTCTTAGATCCTCTTCTCCATGCTGGCCCATGAAAGATACCGTGGACTACAGAAACAGTGCATTCAAGAGGATAACCCAAGAAGGAAGGGAGGGATAAGTTCTCCATCCATCTTTTGAATTCTGCTAGAAGGACGAGGTATTGTATCCCTCAAGTTATCTAACCCTCAATACACTTTTGTTCTGAGAGCTGTTATGTTCTCCACTACTTCTCACATCTTCGATACTGATTTGTCATGTGAAATGACTAGGACAAATTTATATAATCTAATAGAGAAATATTTTAGAAATTTGAATGTCACTTACTTCCCTAGCAGGCACAATGACAAAAGATAGAAAACCTCACTGACAAGGTGATAGAATGTCTATGGAGCATCATGCAAGTCTGGGAAAAAAGACTGCATGAACTTCAAAATCTTAACATTGTTAACTTGTCTCAATGAATGTTCATTAGGTATATATGAAAAGAAGACAAAAAGCATAAGCCTATACTTAAAATTTGAACTCACAGGGGATGAGCAACATGTGATGCAATATAGATAACAAGTTTGGGTAGGCTGATGACAAATGCAGCTTTTTCCTCAGGATATCAAACATGGCTGTGGCACTTTTAGAGTCGATGTGAACCTGTGATTTCAAAGACAGGTATTGGAATGAAATTAGGTAGTAAGGCAGTAAAAAAAATACATTATCAAAACTTACATTAATAAGAAATTATTCCACTTGATATTGGCTGCATAATTCTTTGAGATAAAATTCAGTTGAACTTTAGTTAAAAATTTGTTAACGTTGCTCAAGTAGAAGAAAATAAATAAATAACACAGCTTTCTGTTTCTAAAATTTTCTCTGATCATTTTCAATATTAATGCACATCAGAAAAAAGTATATGTTCACATATTGAAAATAAGACCTTCTCTGAATATTCATCTTACCAACAAATTATCATCAGCAAACTTCTGTCTCTGTTTGTTTTACTGAAAAAATATCAATAGTTCACCTACTTCATTTCAGATAAAAACAGAACAAAGCTACTTACGCCTTCAAATCTTTTAGCAAACTCCTTTTCGTCTTCATTTCTCACCATCTCAAAGAAATCAAGATGCCTGCCCAAAAAGAAATTGAAAAGTAAGATTGAAATGATTACGATAACACAGAATAACACAAAAGACAAGGCCAAATGCTCTTAGACTGTACAAGACAAAACCTGATGGGCATTCCTGTGTTGTGGTAAAAGTATATTTCTGATAAAAATCCCAGTCCAAGGAAGTATCACACAAGACTGGATTTAAAGCACACAAAAATTATAAAATGCTGTCATAATCTATTATCTGCGATGCAAAAGAAATAAAAAGTGACAATGAGGACAAATGTGTCTGCCTCGGTCAATATCAGTCACAAAACACAGTGTACTATTTTGAGCTAAGAGGCTCGAAAAGGCAAAAAAGTGACTTTCCAAGAAATTTTTGTTTTTTTTAATCTATTGAGAGTTTGATGTCTTCTGTTTCATTTAAGATAAAAATAAACAGCTATAATTGACTACAAATATTTCATTTTGATTTACTTTGGAGGTGTGTTTGGTTTGTTGTGAGCTTGAGTGATGAGATAAAGGAATGGGGACCTCAAAACCCTTTCAAACACTTGACCTGCTGGTGAGTAGCTATGAGATTATCTAGAACCATTACCTCATGGCCACCTTGCTTCAACATCCTTCATTCAAGCTTATCTTTAGATTTTGATCCCTTTTCGAGGATGAATGATCTGAAACGTAAAAAACTTGTGCGCGTGCGCGTGTGTGTGTCTGGGTGTGAGTGTGTGGGTGTGCACGCTCGTGTATTTATGGTGCTTTTGCAAACGTACAATTAGGTAGAGTAAACATGGCGCGTGAGCCGACTCGGGGCCTTCCGAGTCCGAGATAGGTGAAATTGGGGTAATTCAGATTGCTGTTCCTTTGCTCTTTCGCTATAGAACACCAAACACTGAGCACCTTGAAAAAGTTTAGCTTTTCTTTGTTATAACAGAGAAGTTGTTTGTGTATTGTATCTGAGTATTTTGAAGTGGAGAATCTAGGTTGGAATGGGAGGCCGGTTGGTTAAAACATTGAGACACATGCATTCAAATGCTTTGCTGACAGATAGATGATTAAACACCGTCTTTTCAATGGTGGGGATCTATAGGGCCAAGAGCTTTGAACAGGGTTTCCTGTGATATGTTTTAGGCCTTTGGCGTTTAAAAAGAAAGCCTTTAAAATGAGCAACAAATTTTGCAAAGATCATTTTAAACACAAAATAGGTAAAATACTGGCTCAAAAAATGCACCAATAGAAAGAAGAGTTATTTTTCTATAAGAATAATGTCATCAGCTTGGAATTATAATGCACCAATCCTGCTAAATTCCGAAAACTCCATATCTATGTTATAGTGATCGTAATCTGTTGATGTGGAGATTGTTTTGTGCACTTGGTCGTCTTTCATTATCTGTCAAACATGGGGTTGCAGTCAGTTAGCGAATTTAACAAAATTATATATCAAATTGAAATAGCTGTCATTTTCTTTATAAAAATGACTGAGAGGTTAAAGTATGATACCAAAAGTATAAGGAGACATAGGCCTTTCATATGGAACAGATGAATTTGAAATACAGCTACTTTGAAAATTTATTTTTGGTACCTAGTATAATGCTAACACTTTATTTACTTCATTTTTTTTTAAAATTGTAGGGAAATAGTGATAGTGTTTGGAAATAAAGTTAGCCCAATTTTGAAATTTCCTTCACATGACTTATTCTAACCAGCAGGGACACAAATCAGATGTAAAAACTATGGCGAATTCTTTCCATTAATGTAGAAAAAGCTACAGCCACACAATATTAACTCATTCGCTGCGTATTATTTTCGACTTGTGGAAGAATTTTTTTCAGGGAGGGCAAAATGAGATGATGACCATTGTGCGCAGTTCAAAGGTCTTTGGGGCCATAAATTCAAATAAATATCAATATATTATATACCAAAGGTTTCAGTATGGTTTATAGAATACATCTGTAATATTAATTTGAGTATTTTTCAACTTTGGTTCCTCTAAGAGGCGATTATGCAACACAATTTCGCCTGGATGCAGATAAAATTTGAAAATAAAAAACAAATAATCTTTGGTGAAACTCAAAAAATAAGTTGGCACCTTGTCAAATGATACATCAAAATAACCATAAATGAATATAGAACTGGAAAATATTGAAAAATTTGCAGTTATTTGCTTACATTCCATAAAATGTGTACATTTGGATCATAACATCCGATATTGAAAAAAAATAAAACAAATTTTGTAATCTTGAAAAAAGGACAAGATGCATTCACAAACAGAAAAAAACACTTGTATCTTATATGGAATTATTCGGAATTGCATTTGGAATAAACCTATACATGTCTTAAGTGGTACTTTTTGTGTAATTTCACCAAAAAGTAGTTTTTGTGCATAAAAAAATATTTTAGCACTCAAAAATATTGATTTCTCAATAACAGTGCACTGGCAATAATAGTATCAATATTATTAATAAGAGTACTACATTTTTTTAGAGAGAAAAATAACGATACATTTTGTTGTGTAAAAGTACTAAGACTGGTGTCTGGGCTATAATCTGGGCTTCGCGATAAAACTAAGTAGCATAAACTACGAAATCGCGTTTCAAAAGTGAATCTAAACTTCCGATTATTGGTGGAAACGCTTGACCCGGAAGTCAATGCTATATTATAACCTTTATTTTAACATGGATATGTGGATTGGAATAAAATCTAAGCTAGAATTATAGGTCGGTGCTCGAGCTGCCGGGGGCGGCTTAGTGTACTGACGGCACTTTAGCCGCGCCGCTCCCCATGGCTCGGCGTAGTGTACGAATAAAATGATTATCTTGAAAATCTCCCAAAAATGTGTACCTGTCTAAAGTTGAGTTCCCGTGGGAGCGCATTTTCTTCATGATCGGAACAATGCCAAGCATCAGGAGCTCATAGCGCAGATGAAGACGGAACTCCAGATGGTCCTTGGGAGAAAAAAATAATGGGGAAATGAAAAAAATTAGAAATAGAACAAAGTCTTTGATTTGAAAATGAATTCGATACAACTGCACCTTTCCAGATGAAAAAGTGCCCCCTTGTGGGAATTACACTGCTACAGGACAGCAACATTAACTGACCACTGAAGGTATTTATTTGGAAGCTGGCTCAACCCATGTTTAAAGAAGAAGTCAAAATAACATCACTCTTAACTATTTAGTCTGCAAACAGTAGGAAAAGGTGAGTTAATCTAAAAGCTTTATATTGCTTTGCAACTTTAAATTCTAGCTAAATATCTTTTCTCCTTCATGTGAAAAGTACATCCTGTTATTAAGTCTTGGGAAGTTCAATGCATTTCATTACAAGCTTTAGAATTTTGTTAACTAAGCTACAAACACGTCCAAGAAGACAAATTATTATAAATAATATGACTAAATAATTCAAACTAGGGTAATATATTTTTTATTATTATGACTAAATAATTCAAACTACGGTAATATAAACAAAAGATATAAAAAATGAATCTGGGTGAAAGTTCTAGTAAGAGTTTTACGGCACTTGCAACACAATAAGGTCATATAATCTGGGTGAAAGAGGGAAGAACTATGACGTTGCGACTCACTTGTCCAGCCCCGTACTTGAGAGCAGCATTGATAAAGGACATGATAGCGGTCTTGAGGGCAACTTCATCTCTGTACTTTCCTGTGTTTTTGTCCAGGTCACACATGAGAAGCTGAGTTGGGAAAATAAGAAAAGGGAATATTTCAACGATCAACTTTAAAGACAAAGAAAAACAATATTTCCCTGTCTCTCCCTCTCTGTCTCTCTGTGTCTCTCTCACTCACTCTCTTTCACACACACACACACACACACACTCACACACATATAATCTGAACCTTTATAAACTCTCATTCAGTCATAGCACAAAGACCTGAAAGAGATCATAAACTTCCTCTGTGTTCTTTATTAATGCATAGACCTTTGCATTCTTTATGGCATTCATTCTTTGAGCACCACAGTTAATGTTAAAATCCAATAATGATGATATAGATTTAACAGTCCCTTAAAGAATACAAACAAAGAGGGGGCTGTCATGGTCTAGTGGTACAGCGTTTGCTTTTCTTTCAAAAGGTCCCTGGCTTGAACCTCACAGCCATGAAAACATGTACTCTTTTCACCTCCTTTTTCCTGTTTAATCATCTGCCTTTACCTTCACTCCCCCACCTCACCCACACACCCATGACCTCCTGTGGGCTCCTCTCTTCTTTACTTGTGATTCTTTCTACTGCTACTCCTAACTCCTGATCTCAGGAACACTTAGTTTTCTCGGAGGACGAAAAATCTTGGAGGTCTCGTGTGCAAGTTGCACACATTAAAGATTCCTTGGTGGTTCTAAAAGTGATAAGAGAAGGCTTCGGCAGTCACCTGAGCAAAATTCAAACTTAATTCCTACCAAAACTGAAAATACTCTAGTCAGTATGATAGCATATAAAGTTCCTTCAAAACAGGAATGTGGCTGCCTAAAGGCAAGGGGGACTATGAAGAAAGGAAAAATAGTGACATACTCATAAAATCAGTTGTACTGCTAGTTGAAGAACTGACCTGAAAGCGTGTCCTCTCACCAGCATACTTGTGGAGATGCAACATGGCATTGAGCACCTTGCGATGACCACCAGGTACCAGGCAGATGGCCCCCAAGATCTCCAAAGCAGCAACCTTGGCCTTGACATTCTCTGCAGCCAGACTCTGGGCAATGGTGTTGATGCAGTCAGGGTGAGCTAACACATGAGCACGACCTTGCTGTAGATGAGAGGGTAAGGTGATTGTCAAACTGTTCAAAACAATGCTGCCCATTTACCTTTACAGAAAAGAAAGCGAGACTCTGCTACACGTTTTTTACAGATATTTATGTACAAGCTGGCCTCTGTAGGTTACAAATGTTTTAATGATAAAGCGCAACTATATTAATCAAATCTGTAGGAACTATATAGGCCTATTCCAGTTTAAGGACATCTGCTGACAACAAGAAATTTCTTTTAACATCTATAAAACTTAAATAACGGGTCAAAGGGCATTTATATACCATGCCCCAAGATCTAGAACACTTTGCACAGTGGTTTAAGAGAGATCAAATCTTTTTATTCATTCAAATGTCAACTAAAGTCATTTCTGTTTTTAAATTATAGTAGTCTCCGCCTATGATCCCATCGCTTATGATCCCGTTTTGCATCGCTGTTTCAAGAAAAAAATTTTTTTACTATACAAAAGCCACTCCTAAGATCCCCTCTGATCCACTCTGAAGGTCTACATTCGGCTAAGATCCCGCATTTCTGACAATAATATATGGAACAAACACCTGGGCGGGCACAGCCGATCAACCAAGAGTGAAAAGTTGGGATCAATGAACTGCCCGTCGCGTCAAAGATCCGCCGCTCTCGTGAATGTGATCACATAAGCGTTGTTAAACTTGATAAAACAGTACATGTTTGCCCCAGATGGGATCTCTCCTGAGCTCTCCACCTAAACTTACATCACTTCGTTCCAGGCGGGACCACATTGTGCTGTGAACTCTACCCTGACCATTGCAGCAGTTTTCTCTATTCCCGAGCTTGTGAGACAGACTGAATTTTAATTTATGTGGTCTCAACGTAATGGTGCATAACGATAAAGGCGAGGGAACTTGGTCAGAGAAGGAAAGCTATACATTTTCGACAGGGAAGGGGGAGGGGCAACTGGATAAGCGTTGATCTTGAGACTCAAGATAGGATAATAAGTGAAAATGGCATGCCTCATGCCACTATGAACTGTGATAGGTCATCAAGGTTAACCACTCTTTGCTCACCATATGTCATAAGCCCACCCAGGGGGCACGCCACTTCTTTTTAGAGTGGAGAGAGACCATTTTACTGATTATGAGCCTTAACATGGGTTACCATAGATTCTTCCCTGGGTTCGTCACAGCTAAGATCCTGGGTCGGCTAAGATCCCAGTTTGCCTCAGATCCCACATTTCCTTTGCTCCCGAGCACCGGGATCTCAGGCGGAGACTACTCTTTATATATCTGCGTTTTTTCTGTATACTTTAACTGTGCAGAACGGTTGCCTGTCCAACGCTTCCGCGGCCACCTTATTTTATCTACCCATGGCCAATTTTACCTGCCTTAAACGGCCAGGTGTGGTCTAGAATTGCCCGAAGCTTTGTCATAAACTTTAAATAGGTCCCCTGTCATTATTGTTAGTCCTTCCAATGAATGGTTACCCAAGTTGACCAATGGGAACAATAAATTTTCAACAGCTGGTGAGGGAAGCATGTGATCCTTCATAACCTACAGTCCCCGCCGACAACTCATACACAAATTTTATGTGAGGTGGCTGGTCACTGTTTTGTTTACCTAATCTGTACCAAAGTAGGCCTAACAATGGACGTTAATATGAAATTGCGAGAGAAGTGTGCGCGAATTCTTCGAGTGGTGGCGACCCAGTGTTTGTTTTACCATGGCTCTCTCTCTCTCTCTCACTCTCTCTGTGCGCGCGTGTGTGTGTGTGTGTGTGTGTGTGTGTGTGTGTGTGTGTGTGTGTGTGTGTGTGTGTGTGAAATCAGATGCTTGTCAAATTAATGAAAGCGAAGAAACCAACATTTTCCCACTTGTTGGGCAATCTTTATCAATTATTTTGACTCAACACTTTTTATGTCCAAATAAAAACAAATTTCTGTGCGGATTTTGCTGAAAAACTTTGATCAGAGGTACAAAAAATGTAAATTAATTTGCAGTTTCAATGATACTTGAGCTTTGAAGTCATCAAACTTTGGCAGACATTTTCTCACTAATCTTTCCTCTGACATCAAGCGACCACCACCTCTTTCCATTGCAAATATCTCTCTTTCTATTCAAGACAGATGGGTATTTTTTACATCATTGGCAAGACAAATAAAAAAAGCTTTAAGGTGATACCAATAATTCTATATGCCCAAAAATTGAAGAGTGCCTGATTTCAGCACACACACATATATGTGAGGCATTGTGATGAAATCGGGTTCTCGACAAAATAAAGAAATTGAAGAATACCGCATTTTTCTGCTAGTTTAACAATTTTTAATCAGCACCTTTGAGGTCAATTCAAAAATACATTTCTGAGTGGACCTTATTGCCCCAAAACGCTCAAGCTTTTGAAGTCATCAAAATTTGGCGGCCATTATCTTCCTTATTTTAGCTCTGAAACCAGGTGACCCCATTTCCTTCAATTGCAAATACCCCGACTACAAATCAAGATAAACAGTTTGTTTTCCATCAAGTCAAATGTTTCAAGCCCAAGATGATACAAGAACACCATATACCCCAAAATTGACGAGCATGTGCGTGTTTCTGCCTGCCTGCCTGCCTGCCTGCCTGCCTGCCTGCCTGCCTGCCTATACGTATGTATGTACGTACTACAAACATAATGTATAATTATGTATGTATACTGAACGCCTTTGAAAACACACAATTCTTGAAAGGCTATTGAAAAGTCGAATATGCTCTGATCGTCACGACTTTGGGAGATGCAGATGAATAGATGTTTGTTCACACATCCGTGCTCATTTTTTGTTATTTCGGAGAGTACTTTACATCACTGCACTGTAAGCAATGCATAGTAAAATGTGTTTATTGGGCGCTATATTACTAATAGAAAAAAAAAAGGTCTAAAAATGTTGGCCCTGTGAGAAGAGTAAGCCCCATCTCGCACTCATCCAATCAGAGGTAAACAAGTGTTTGGAAGCACAACAATACATCCTAATGAATTGTTCATGTGTACCACCAATCAACAAGATGTACACAGAGTTTGGTAACATTTAAACCTACCGAGTTGTTCATGAGAGCCTTGATGCAGCCTATCACTGCAGTGTGCAGGGGTCCCTCTGAGATCTGGTAGTCCATCTTGGAGAGAAAGTCGAGTAGGGATTGCAGGCCATTCTGCTCGATGAAGGCCACGACAAAACTAAAGGGGGATGGTAGAGATTACACAAAACGTATCATGATCGCCTAGGAAGTAATTGGTCGTGTTCCATGAAAAATGAGGGAAGGAGTCCTGTACAGCCCCAAGGGCAAGCAGTTCTTTATGAAAGTCTATATATCTCTTTCTTCAAAACAAAAACTAACTGATCATCTCTACAACAGACATTTCTCCTTTAGGTCCATTTAAAAAACTGAGGCGTGTGCAGAACACTAATCCCAGTCTTGGAACACCAATAGTAGTTCATACTGAAATACTGGTTTGAATCTCACATTTCATGAAAAAAATCCTATCTTGATCATTTACTTCTGTTCACTTT
>NW_004797469.1:426001-428345 GCF_000002075.1 Aplysia californica | reverse complement strand
CCAATCCTTTGCCACCACCAACCCCCGAAAGTGATGTCCTTATGGACCCACGAGAGAGAGAGGGGGAGGCATTCGGGGAAAAACACACGACATAATATTGGAATGGAGGGCAGCTTCAGGAGTTTGAAATTTTACAGTACTTTTGACACAGCCATATTGCTTGTGAAAGGCAGACCTTAAGATTTAAGTCCTTTTCTTTGTCCAACCCCTATATGCCAATGAGGTCTTGGCACGAGTCACTGGTGTTGATCCAGTCCAGGGTGTGACTAAACCGATAGGTGGGTTCGGGAACTTTCTGGACTAAATTCCTGATCCATCCATCCATCCGTATATCCATAAATGCAGACAAAACGACAGGCACATTAGAAAGATGCCTTTATTTTCAGTTGTAGCTAATATCCTTTCTATCTGTTTATTACAAAAAGTACGCCATACTTACTGAATTAATAGCTCCCATTTTTTCCACGTAGAAATCGGCTGCATGAGCTTTCGTTGCGCTGACATCCTGAAACACACCACAAAAAAAAAAAAGACATAAAGAAAATTGAACTGAAACTTGTATAAAAGAAATAGCTATCATTCTAGGCACATTATGGAAGGCCTAAATTGTTATCAAGGTAAGTTGTGCTACACGCATCAGCTGCTACCATGGTTAGCCATTCATTCTTATGGTCGGATGCTCTAAAACAAACAAACAAACAAACAAACATACATACAAACAAACAAAAAACCCATTGAAACAACACAAAGAAAACAAACTATACTACACCGACCTTTTCCCGTTCGGTCCTCATTTATTCACAGAGTAAATCATTTTGTTTCTTTTGCTTTCTGTTATGTCGAGTTGAAGCAAGCCGTTGAAGGCCTTACGTCGATCCAAGACCCCCAAAACAGCATCAGTCTGTCTCTTCCTACTTGTCTTTCACAGTAACCATTCAGCTCTGGCTCTCTCAGTATAATCTCATTTGTTTTGTTTTTTGGTAAGTGTTCTAAAGCGCTCGCAACTGCATATGGTCATACGAGCGCGCGGACACATCAAACATTTTTAATTGGTAGGAAATTTTGAATTTTGCCCGGGTGGCGGCCGAAGCCTACTCTTATCGATTTTGGACGACCAAGGGATCTTTAACGAGCACAGCTATCAAACGGTACCTCCGAGATTTTTCGCCCTTGTCCGAGAAGGCTAGGTGCAGATCTCTCCTACCAGAAGATCAGGGGTGTGGCGGAAAGACAGCAGTAAGAAGGAGTCAAGGAGTAGCAGTAGAAAGGCTGCAGAAAGGAGTCAAGAGCCCAGAGGAGGGGGCAGAGGAGGTGAGAGGGTGGGGGAAAAGTGGAGACGAAAGAAGACGACAGAATATAGCGAGAGAGAAGGAAAGAAGGTGAAAGGAGACACTTTTTAAAGAAAAATGTTTTCCCGTCGCTACCCGGATTCGAACCCGGGACCTTTGAATGAGAGTCGAACACCTTAACCTCTAGGCCAAGAGAGCCCCCTAATCTCATTTGGTATTTTGTTTTTCTTCCTTGAAATGCTCCAGTCTCCGGAGAAACCACGTTTCTGACTCCTATTTCAGTTTATTTTCACAACTTTTAGTAACTGCCTGTCATTCACTCTCGTCAAGAAGGGTTGATTATACATAGCCTATAGAGACATTTATTTTATGCTGCCAATGAGATGTTCATACGTTTTAAGGACAGGGCTTATTGCATTGAAACTGTCATTAGTCATTGCAAATCTTTAGTCTATTCACATGTTACAATTCGCATTAGATGTACCTAGATATCTAAACGTTTTGAACTTGCTTACTGTACGCACCTCTGCTCATGAGATTACAAATAGGATTTATTACATTTATAAAGCTATTGTCATTCGTTTTGTTTTCTGAAAACATTGAAAAAAATTCTCACGAGTTTACTTTCAGTCACGATAATAATAAACATCTATAAGCAATCGAATGTTATAATAATATGCTACCGAAACGGCACATTTGATGTCATTAATATTTTTTGGTTCATTTACATTGATAAGTGCACTTTCTTCTGTACTTCAAAATTTCAAAGATTCGTGTCACTGTATACATAACATAGAACTGGTGACAGGACTCCTATTGCTTAAATTGTCTTTTAAAATCTATTAAAAAATCACTGCACTCCCCTTAAATTCGTATAACTGGGGGGTGGGCTCAGACAAGAATACTGAAATATTCAGGCCTCTTAATAAATTATCATCTGTTGTACAATTATTTCCCAAACATTGGCATTCAGAAGCAAAACATTCATTGTCAAATTAAAGCAAGATAATTAAGGACACACACACACACACACACACACACACACACACACACAA
>NW_004797469.1:419210-424938 GCF_000002075.1 Aplysia californica | reverse complement strand
GCCCCCCCCCCCCTCTTTCTCCCACCCTATCCCAGGGCAGTCGCATCCTTCTCCTTACAATCAATCAATCAATATCACATCAGCCTGTCGGCCACACTCAAGGCCACCGTGTCCACCAAACCCTTACTGCAATTCCAGACACCCCCCCCCCTCCCACACACACACAATCCTTGATGGCGGGGTCAGGCATAGGTCAAGAGCAAACCATGGGGAGAAAAAAATTGCATCCGAGAGCACTAGTGTCGCATGGGACAGACGAAGAGCTGAATGCATGTGAAGGAATCTGTCACCGCTTGCATGCAATATAATACAGAAGCCACAGCTCTCTACACCCATTCCATGTACGGTCCGTTGTTTTGTCGCTTAGTTGTTGACAGAGACGGCACGATAATGGTCGCTCCCCACCTCTCTGCCTGATCAGTTCTCGCAGGTTGGGAAACTGATACACGCACAGGTGACGAACAACATTGAGAGACCGCAGAAAAAAATTGTTTGTGGAGTAAATGTGTGCTTGCAAATAGTGAAAACTAGGTGAAAAAATTAAAGGCGATGTGTGTGTGTTGGGGGAAAGGGGGGGGGGGGGGTTGGGGAATTGTGACTGCTCAAAGTCCTGCTTTTTACTTGTTTTGCATGCTGCCTGAAATGTCTAAGTTTTGAAAGAACCTTGGTGATTAAAAAAAATTATTATTGACCGATATTAATTATTTAAATAATGAACTTTATCCTTTCCACAGCTCTTTCTGACACCCCCCCCCCTCCCCCAAGAAAATCTGCAATAAAACAATATATATATATATATATATATATATATATATATATATATATATATATATATATGGGCAATTCTCCTGAAAGTTTGAACTTTCCGTAACACGGGTATCAAATTTTAAAATTCAACCAAATAACTTGAAAATGTACTCAGTACATCTTTGACATGTCTAGTTTTAATCCCTACACGGATGAAGCTAAAGCTTGCTTGGTTTCTTTGGAAACGGAAGTGAAGTTTAGACTAGTGCGCTATGGTCTTAAACGTTACAGGACACAACAATATGGGTCAAAACATGAAATGTTACAGAGGGAAAGAAAAATTGATTGGGGTAGCATTATGTCCTTTAAATAAATTGTTTCTTCACACAAATTTCAAAACATATCATAAAGAAGAAAATGCTTATCAAACAATCATAATGTCTTTAACGTTACCTTGCAAAAATCATTTTTCAAATAGAAAACTAGACTTTTATTTACAAAAATACTAATTCAAGTAGAGCTTTAAAAGAGTATTGGTATAAAATGGGTAATTCAATGCTGTAGTTTCAGCAAATATGAACAAAATCGATAAGTGTTTTCGGAAGCAACATTAGCTAAATACTGTAGTCTTAAACGTCACAGGACAAAATATAAAAAGGAGTGTGCAGAAAAAGGACAATTTGTTTCTTAAAAATAATATGCACACCTACTGAGAATTAAAACTTGTATTATAGTACTTCTGTCATGTTTTTAGAAGAAACAGACATCAACTTATTGACTCATTGAGCATATTATTGAGACTTCGCATTTTCGGGACAAAAATCGTGTGGCAGTTACAAAGTGAAACATGACATTTCCCAATAGTGAAAGCAGTAGCAGTAACAGCAGCAGCAGTAGTAGTATTATTAGTAGCAGCAGCAACAGCAGCAACAGCAGCAGCAGCAGCAGCAGCAGCAGCAGCAGCAGCAGCGGCAGCAGCAGCAGTGTAGAGTATCAAAAAAAGGTATTCACATCTCCTTCATTATCGCTACTAACATTGTCAAAATACATCGTTAATCGTGGCAGCAAACAGTGTTCTATCTTTCTGTGATTTCTCGTGACATTATGATGATGTTTACTTCCCACAAATGTTTCCATGGCATGGTGATCACGTTGAAGATTATTTGGGACCGCAAGAATTTTTAGTGAGTTATGTAGCATCCCATTTGGCACACTGTTGATGAATAGTTCCTTGTCTGTAGCTCAAACAGGAAGATTGAAGCAAATTCATCACAGTATGGACCTCTACTTCCCTAACAGCTCTTTATGATTTCAAAAACACGTAACATTGCCATTGAGCATGAAACAAGTGTACGGAATGTTTACTAGCTTCTTTTCAAAGTCCAACTTCACTCAGCAAGGATGAAGAATTCCAATATGTCTTTTTGCCGCTGTTTTGATAAAGAGTTTCTGACGTACATCTTCCAACGTTTGCTTTCGAGCTGCTTTGACTTTTGGAAAGACTTTCATAACTCTGTGGACAGCTTGTTTGCATGATGAGGGTGTCTGTATGACACTTCCTCGAATATATTGAACCTTTTTTTTCTTTTTCTCTGTGTCTTCACCTTTTTTCCTTCTTTTTTTTTTGTTTGAATGGAACTTTTCTCTAGCCTAAGCATTGTCTGCCCTTTCCTTTTGCCCTGACCAGGATGTTGTTGCCTCTCTTGCGTAGCTTTTCTATTTCTTTCTTTAGTATCACTAGCCCAGCAAACTTACGTGTTGTGACTTTGCTAGTGGTAGTGGTAGGCAATTTGAGGTTTTCCTTCTTGTTTTTCCTACATTTCTTGACTTGTTCGTCGGTCTTTGCCTTGTGATTTGCCACTTTCTTTCCCTAGACGAACGTCTTCAGCTCTTTACGATTGCACATCGATGTAACCCTTTGGTTTCTTTAATCGGTCCTGGGATTCCTTAGTTGTCTCAGTCTTAAACTTTATTGTAATAAACTTAGTGTTTTTCTTTTTGGGAATTTCGGTACTTGAAAGCAATGCATTCAGAGGTCTCTAGCGCAGAGCACGCACCTATTGTACTGTAAAGTTAGAAAGAGAATGTGGGAGCGGGAGGGGTGAATGAAAAATTGTACCAATCAGTTTTTTAACTGAATTAAAAGAGATTAATGTGCTATACTTGGTCGAAAATAAGATTATGCTGCATTACTTTTTATATTATTTTATTAAAATAATTCGCAACAGAAAAAGTAGTCACAAACTCTGTTTTAAAATGTATAAGAATAAAGTAAATATAAACCGATGTTATTCGTTACTTATGTGGTTTTGCTAATCTTATCATAGTCCAAGACGATAAAATCAGCTACTATGCCCTAAATATTATTGGGGCAACCCTTATTACCAAGACTTTCGTCAAAATGATTTAGTCCTGTGTAACCATTAAGACCAATGTAAAAACTTATTTTCCTCTTGCTAAAGCCAATATTAATTTCTGGTGAAAACTAAGGGTAAGGCTGCACCGTGGACAAAGCGAAGCAGCACGGTCGGGGCAATCAAAATAAAACCGAAGGAAAAGACGGACGTTACCAGCCGTACCAAGAACGGCCCGAAGCGAGGAAATGCCAGGAGAAATTTCGGCTTTTATCGCTTGAAATGTACATGTGTGCACACGAGCATATTATTGACAGCTTGCTTGACACTTTAGATCTACAAAATTTCAGTGATTATAACAAGAAGGAAAACGAGGAGAGCTAGCGAAAACTGTTTGTAAAAACAAAAATGAAAAATAAATGCAAAACACACAATGCATTTACTCTTATTCAAAGCAAAACATTATAGAATTGACCTCTTTTCAATTAATTTGTAGACCAAGATCTACCTATCCATCAGTTCTCCATAACATTCCCTTCTTAACACTCTTTCCATCTGTCTCTCATTCTTTCTTTCTCAATCGTCGAGATGGGATGTCTTAAGTTAGTAGTCTGTTAGGTGATTTTAACCATTAACATTTCATGAAGATAGAAAAAGGAATCACGACTCATTCAAACTGAATCTGCACATCTGCTTTGGTCATCTGGTAAATTTCTCTTCAAGAGGTGAAATTCACCAAAACTTATGACGCATTTAAGTAATCGGGTTCGCTTACTTCTTTCTTTCTTTTCTCTTTAGAGTTACCACGTCGATTAGGAAAAACGGCGCCAATATTTTTCAGTTCATTTTCAACTGAAACTAAAATTGACATGGAAAATCCCATACAACGTTACATCACTTGCGTCTCCCTCTTCGCTTTGTTCCCTGTGTTTACGCCTCGTCACCACCAAGCCTACAGTGTGACATTACCCAGAATAGGACATATCAATATACTTTGCATTCCATTGTCTACAAAGTCAAATTACGGATGTTCGATGTTAAATATTTGAAACACCAAGCCAAGCAGCTTTATCCTTGTATTTGCAATGTTTCCGACAACGATAACAAGTTGTCACCTTTAATTGCCCCAACTACCATCCCCAAAGCTAGAAATATGTGGCATCAACGCATGAAATCCTTGAAATGAAATTCTTAAAAGAAGCTACTCATTTTACAAAGATTATAACACAAAGACCAAGGCTAAATCGTTAAAATGAAGAAATCAAGCTCTCTGTCCAATTTCCATTTCGATCCAACAAACACTATGAAAACCAACAATCCTTGTTTTGGCAGGATCCAAACTCATCCATTTCCTTGAGGGAAGATTTCATTAAATGAATCACACATTTTGCAGTCATATAAAAAAGAAAGCAAATTTTAAAGCAATTCAAGTCTTCATCATTACTTACATCTTAATCGTTAAACCGCTAGAAATTGCGTGACGAAGTCATTCATATTCACTTTCTATAGACACCGTTGTCTTGCCGGGGAATAGATGAAAGCCAAGTTGATTGGAAACCAGTGCACTTGACATAAAAATACCGCACTATTCGAGCTACTTCCGGCAGAAGTAAACATGCAGATCTTAATCGTTAAAACGTGACAAAAATTTAAAGACGCTACTAGATACCGCCAAAATTTCGTAATCGGTGTAGTAATTTTGTTCTTGGTTGATGAAATGACTAAAGTGATCGCATTTCTAGTTCTACAATAAACAATTACACTTTTTAAACGATCGATTGAACTGAAGATAGGGTTACTATTTTTAAAATCATTTTTCGGACGAGACGAGTAGCTTTTAAGACCTACTTTTATGTCTTTTGTGTGAACAAATGGGCCGTATTAAGCATATATTTGTCGGTTACCCTGAAAGTTCTACTTAAGATCAGTATTTACACATAATTATGAAAATAATAAGCAGGCAGTTCTTAGGGAAATCTTTGGATGAAAACTATCTCTGGTGAATGTTACGTTTTCAAACCTAAAAAATGCTGATTTTTTAAACAAAAAAAAAACACACACACTGTTTTAGCATATCATTTCATTGGATATTTTCTACGTAGTCCAGGTTCGGCAACCTTTTCCCCTCTGGCTTAGCTCATCTTAACAATAATTTTAAATAAAGAAAGATATTTATGGTGTTTGCAGTAAGGGGTATGCGCAAGTTCAAGTTTTCAGGAGAATTCCCCATATATATATATATATATATATATATATATATATATATATATATATATATATATATAGAGAGAGAGAGAGAGAGAGAGAGAGAGAGAGAGACAAACAGACAGACATAGATAGATAGATAACACACACACACACACACACACACACACACACACACACACACACACACACACAAACACATACACACACACAATCTCCAAAGAGGCAGAAAGAGTGAGAGGGTGAGTAAAAGTGAGGAGAAAAAGAGGGAGAGGTAGAGAGAGAGAGAGAGAGAGAGAGAGAGAGAGAGAGAGAGAGAGAGAGAGAGAGAGAGAGAGAGAGAGAGAGAGACAGACAGAGAGACAGACAGAGAGAAAGAAAGAAAGAAAGAGAGAGAGAGAGAGAGGGGGAGAGAGAGAGAG
>NW_004797469.1:417858-419110 GCF_000002075.1 Aplysia californica | reverse complement strand
GGGGGGGGGGTATATGGAAGTCGCGTGCAAACAGGTGCGTTTTTAAAGTCAACGGTTTGAATCTTTCATACAGTAAGTCTTTTTTTCAAATTTCGTCACAGACTACACAAAGTCATTTGCACCGAAAAGAGGCTGATTTAAGTCCCATTGATACCGGAGAGAACACTATAGTGCGGTAAAAAATTCGAGGCTCAACTTATCCTCAAATACTTCTTTAACGGGAGAATCAATTTCATCCATACTTTGCACACCAGTTTGTACCAATCAGTTTGTCTTTACTTAATGATATTTTGCCACAACAATTGAGGCTCGATTAAAATACTCGCTTCATAAATTTAAATAAAATATTATAAATTTTAATCTTCTTTACTATACGAGGAAAACATGATTGTTCACAGCACTTCCCACTTCTCACACACATTTTGCATAGGCATATGGCCTACGTCACAGCTCACCAATGAAACTTTTTAGGGGCAAAACTTGTTACAAAAAATTCATTTTAAAAGGAACACATTTTTTGCACTAAAGCTTCTCAAAACACGCGTTTCCTAAAGATAGTGTCACGATTAGAAGAAAAAAAAGACAGACTTGCTTTTAAAAGCGATAGTGCCCCAGCTGTGAACCTTTTAAAATCTGTAGAAACCACCTGCTTGGATTTTTCAAATTAGTATTTACTAAATAAGGAATTTTCTAGAATACCGCTAAAAGATGTTTACAAAATATTGATTTGTTACGACAAATTATTGATACAAGTCATTGGACAAAAACTGGAGAGTCTGTGTTCAATAGTTTAGGAAATATTTGACAATAAGTCGCACCACGAATTTTTGACCGCACCATGTATTGACTTTTCCGATCCATCTCATATTCTTTTCAGTTTTCAGCCTTTCCCCACAGGAGTCAGCCAATTTTTATGTCGCTTCGCTTTCTTCCATTTCCACTAGTCATTCTTGTACATTTCGTTTTGATTAGTTCCACACGTTCCAACAGCCATCTGCATGGTGGGGTCGGCCTGTATATGTGATGATTTTAAACGCGTGCACACGCACATACACACACAAGCACACAAAGTCGCGCAATCAAACCCAATCACCTCCATACACGCACACTCGCGACCTTGGAGTAACTATATAAGCTTGCGACACACATAGATATATAGGGGGAAGGGGGCAGACAGAGACACTAACATACTTTAGTATGACACACAAAGGTAAACAGAGAGAGAGAGAGAGAGAGAGAGAGAGAGAGAGAT
>NW_004797469.1:415090-417257 GCF_000002075.1 Aplysia californica | reverse complement strand
GTGCGTGTCGGCGTGGGTGAGTGTGCGAGTGGAGGCGCGACATACAGAAACATAATAGATACATGAGATGAGGCTGGGCTGTGCAAAAGAGTACAATAAACTAAACGGTTTTAAAACACAAAGGGCTGGGAAGTTAAGAAATCCAGCAAGTCAAATACGAAAGAGCATTTGTTTACTGAAACACATGCGTGCAATCACCCAGCAGCCTTCGTACATTCCTACACACGCTTTGTTTCAATGTTTCTAACTGTTACGGCAAACAACTCGATTCGAACAAGCAAAGAAAATGCTCAGGCTTTCTGGCCCCAGCATTTGCATCGAGCACCAGAACATCGTCCTCTGCGTGTCAGTGTTGTTTGTAGACGCGATAGGTCCACTATAGCTGAAAACGGACAAGCCCACAATTTTCTCACAGGAACAAAGCAAAAAAAAAACCCCACACATATAAATGGCGTGTGATAAAGGTTGAACAGAACTTCAATCATGTATACATATTCTATTTGTGAAAAGTTCGTCACTTTGGCCGTCTAAAACTTCCGAACCACTGAACTTTCGAATTAGACAAAACTAAAGGTAATTCAGAATCATTTAAAGGGTGCACAGTTTTATTGAGGAGTCTCAAGTCACTAGCTTTTCAGCTTTTCATCAGGTACGTTTAGATACAATCTTGGGAAAGTCAGTCTTCTAAGGCGCCATTGTAAAGAAGTGAGGTTTCCGTTCACCAGCCGTTGAAATTCTGGAGAGTACAACCACGAAAGTGGAATAGAGAATCAATCTATACATCTATTACATATTTGGCAACTTGGAAGAGGTAGAAAACAAAGAAAAAGAAAATAACACTGGTATTGAGTTGAGAAAATAGCCGATGGAAACACATATGCGTGAACCACTTACAAAACTATGGTCGCAATGAAGATGGCGATGAAGATAACGACGAGGTTTCAAAAGTCTACGCAAACATAAAGTGTGACTGAAGCCTAAGTGTTCTCACAACTAAGTTGCTTAAAAGTCATTACTTGAGTGGATACACAGCCTCTCAGCTTCGTGTTTCACACTGATAGCCCAGTGCTTTTTTTGCTCTCGGACATTAGTGCAACTCATCGACTATATATACAAATAATATATTACATATACATACACACACACACACACACATATATATATATATATACACGCCTTCTTACAACGTATCTTCAATAAAATGGAGAAGGTGCAAATTCAGACAGCGCATAATATCCAGAAAGTGTCCTCAAAGAAATTCCTGTTTGAACAGTTAAAGGCGGCCAGGGGTTGTTGATTGAAAGGCAATTTAGTTACCATATTGGCACACTTTTATTCAAGCCCCCAGAATAAAATCATTACCAGAGCAAACACTGATTTATTTGTTATGGTTTGATACAGTTGAGAGTGGCCAGAGTTTCCTTCATGAAGGGTTATAAGGTACCATTTTGGTATAATATGATGAAATCCTCCAATAATCAAACATGTTTAATATTTTATTTTATTTTATTTTATTTTATTGGTGTTGTTTTTATGTCACAGTCGGGTTGAATATGATGAAATCGTAATGGCCAATCAGACGGCAACAACGCATTGCGAGATCAGACTTTTCGTTTGAGCGCGAAATGCAACAGGACTTCAGGTCCAATGTGATCTGGCCCGATCAAAACTGATCATGCATTTAACCAATACGAATTCCTTCTTGGACCACTCACTGGAGTCAGAGGCTGAAAAAAAAAGACATTTCATCAACCGTTCTCTCAGGAACAATGGAGACAAATACATACACGCAGAGAAAGAGGGGGCACTTTACACAAAGACTTTTCACCCAATAAAGATAAAAAGGCACACAAGTCAGTCAGACAGCGGCCACTCGTGTGGGAAGAGGAAGTGACATTACATTTCGGCCAAAAATGACATTGCCAGTATTGAAAACGTTCGACACCTTCTAATATTGCACGAGTCAATACATGCCACGCCATGTGCGCGTTTGGGTGGTTAGTGTGAGTGTAAGCGTGTGCGTACGCAAGTGTATGCGCGCGCGCGTTAGTATGTATGTGAGTGAGTGTGTGTGTGTGTTTGTGCGTGTGTGTAAGTGTGGGTGTATGTGTGTTGCGTGCAATTGTGTGTGGGGTATGTAAGAGTGAAAGTGTATGTGCATGGGGGG
>NW_004797469.1:412258-413871 GCF_000002075.1 Aplysia californica | reverse complement strand
AGAGAGAGAGACAGAGACAGAGACAGAGACAGAGACAGAGACAGAGACAGAGACAGAGACAGTGAGAGCATGTGTGCAATTGGGTGTGTATCTATGTGGGTAGGGAGAGTGTATGGTGCTGATGTCAGGATAGTCTTTAGAGTCTGTTACGTCTGCCTTTTCCCCAGTCTCACGTGTCTCCTTCGTCCCTTTCTCCCTTTCATTTCCGCCTTCATGTTCTAGGTGTCCTTTGTTCAACTCCTACGTCCCCCCTCTCCACGGGTGTTTGGAACCTGTCAGTGTTGGAAAGGTCATCAAAATAAAATAATATGCCTATAAAAAATCTAGTCAGCCCATGCTCCTCCTTTTTCCCTCACCCCTCTCTCCTTCATCCTCACTCATTTCTGCCCTCTCTACCCTCTTTTAACTATGCTTCTTTCTCTGAAACATTATTCAAACTCCTGTTTTCTTATAAAAAGAAAGGGGGAAAATGAAACTGACATCATGGCCCACTACTTCTTAATTCTTGTTCTCTTCAACCCACAAGGGATGGTGTGACTAACAAATTAATTCTCTACACTCCAAATGAAATTTGGCAAGCACAACACCAAACATCCAAAACACCAACGCCCATTTCACACTGGCTAAACTCCTGGTATCACAGGCACTCACTGGAGTTACGTCATCATCTCGAGGACATTCCTCAGGAGTCTACAAACTGCCAAAACTTGCCACGCCCACACGATCTGGTTAAAGATGCAATTGCTTCACAGCTCACCAACAGCAACCCTCCTCCCCCCCCCCCGCCCCACAAAACTCCTGGCTCCCCAAAGAAAGAGTTACGCTTTGCACGACGAGCAGTCAAATTGCCCCTTATAGCTAAAATCTTCGCAAGATAGGAAGCCTTAATATTATTACATTTGCTAAATAATTCGTATTTTTAACATTATTATAATCTACCAGAGGGAGCAAAATCTACTACGATATTACCGATGGCAAAATGAATGCTTATTATGATTATGATTATTATTATGATTATTATTATGATTATTATTATGATTATTATTATTGTAAGCTATATTGTAACACATAGGAATTGCACATTGCTTTTTATGGTTACCAGAATTTTTGAAATAATATTCGGTTTTCGAACCTTTAGGTAAAAAAAGGTTGTCAGTTTATCAGCGCATTTATATGATATCCTCATGGTTATTAACTTGTTTATAAATAACAGTCACTTTGCAGATACATGGCTATGGTGCAATCAAAATTTGTACGCTTTCCTTTCATGATTCCGAGATGTGGAGATTTTTTTAGCTTGCGTCCCAGCTTCTGAGCCTTCAGTAAGACTGAAAAAAAATAGATTTAGCTTTATTGATCCGTGCCCACAACATTGAGATGTTTATTTCCGAGCAGTGCAGATGGAACAAGAGTAGGACGTTTCACCATTAATATATTTGTCTCTTGATTCCCGTTTGCGCGCACGCTGTGAGTATTATTGGTATCATCATTGGTAATATCAAGCGTAGGCCCTACAATGCAAAAGAGTGCGTAGCTGTGCGTTTGTATAGCGCAAAATTGTTTCTTTGCTCTTGTTGCATTTTAAAAAAAGGGGGGAAAATGGGGGGGGGGGG
>NW_004797469.1:408763-412158 GCF_000002075.1 Aplysia californica | reverse complement strand
GTAAGTGGTGTTCGTGCAATGTGATGTGATGGGAGGCCATGTAGGCAGGACTGCCCCAAGCCTTGAGTGCAACAATAGTGCGGTCAAAAATTCGTGGTGTAACTTATACTCAAATATCTCTTAACGGGTGAATCAATGCCATTCATATTTTGCATAGCATAGCAGTTTGTATCAATTTGTCTTAACTAAATCATATTTTTCTAGAGCAATTGGGGCTAGATAAAAAAAAAACTTTTCTTCATAAATTTATATAAAATACTTGAAATCTCTGTTACAAGTAAAATGGTATTGTTCACTGCACTTCCCGCTTCTCACACACATTTTGATTACGCATATGGCCTTCGCCACAGCTCATCAAAGACAATTTTTTCTTGCAAAACTTGTTACAAAAAATTATTGTTATAGTGAACACATTTTTGCACTAATGGCTCTCAAAACATGCGGTTCAATAAGCATAATGTCCCGATTAGAACAACCTGACGGACTTGCTTTTAAAGCTATATTGCCCCAGCTGTAAACATTTAAAAATCTGTAGAAACCACCCACTTGGTTTTTTAAATTAGTATTTATTAAGGAATTTTATAGAATACAGCTTGCAGGCGTTTACAAAAATGTTGATCTGTTAAGACAAATTGATACAAGTCACTGAGCCAAAATTGGAGAACCTATGTTCAATAGTTGAGGAGATATTTGAAAATAAGTCACACCACGGATTTTTGACGGCACTATAATCTAAAACCCTTTTCTTTCTTTTTCGTTCTTGAGTAAAAATAATAGATAGCATTTGTAAGGCGCAAATCTCCGCTCAACAGCAAGCTCTATGCGCTTCACAATCTATACTATTGCCCAAGCAGACCTGAGAGCATTCTGAAACAACCTCAACTTCATGGGAAGCATACAGTGCAAAAAGCCATTTATAGGCACTAAAACACTAACATACTGACAAGATCTTTCACTGTCTAAGGCCGGGTACTACCTCCCACCTGGGTGAAGTGAGGAAAATTCGTGCAAAGTGCCTTTCCAAAAGACACAACGTCGGGCCCGCGGCTCGAACCCCCGAAACTGCAACCTCACGAATGCGAGTCCAGCAGCCTAACCACAAGGCCATCGACGCCAAGAAAGTTTAAATTCAAAATGACTCATGATACTTTTTTGTTTTGAAAACTATAATAAAAGCACTAATAAAAAATAGTAAGGCGAACACACAAATCTACAACAACAATAGCAGGCGTTTTGAAACATTCACCATAATCGTACTCATGTAGCCTCACACGTGCCATAGAAGCAAATATATTCTGCAGGAAATAGACCATCAGTCGCTTTTATACATCCAATACTTTCTCCATCACTGCCTGTTTCTCCATCCCCACCTCTTATACCTTGTTCTATTAAATATTCCATTAAGTCTTTCCACTCGGGTACAAATTAGCTGAGTATTGTAATCTTCGAGCATAATTATTTCGCCTCGCTTAAAAACAAATGGTAGAGGGAGACTGCTATGATTTTCCAAGTTCTCCCACGCCAAATATCTTTTTTAGGAAAAAAAAAGCCGGGGGTGGGTCATCTTACTTGGCTTTTGAGAACTCATGAAACTTAAAATAGTAGTAGTCATATGTGTTTTTAATGGAAAGAGAACAAACAAGGAAACGTTTTATGAGACAAAAAGCTTCATTGTGCAATGATCGTGGATAAAAAGGGGAAAAAAACCGGACAGGGTTTTTAAAAAATGAAAAGCACTTTTACGTCGTAAAAGTACAAGCCTAAAAGGCTGGAGCGAGAGAGGAAGACAGTGAGAAAGAGACATAAGGTCATCTATTATCTATTTATGGTGGCCGAATTTTGCTATCCAAAGGACTTTTTAATGTCTGCATCGATCGATAAGCGGTTTTCGCCAAAAGATTCTTTAAAATATTCTCTAGATCATGGCGCCCTTCGTTTTTTCAGTTTTGAGACAGTTTTCCTGCAAAAAGCTAAATTTCTTTATTTCGCCGATCGCTTTTGTAAGCCGACGCTTCCGTCTCTGTACTTTTAGAAAATCCGCCTTCAAGTCGTACTTCCGTTCGATACTATCGCGCATTGTCGCGCAATACTGAGCACTATTTTAAGTGTGCAACCCGTATCGATTTATTGGATCTAGCCTCATGTTTTCTTTTCTTTACTTGGGGCTAAATTTGACTGTGAGTGTGATCCTTTCGTTTGATGCCCATCATCGCTTTTTCGGCACTCCTTTGTCAAATTCTTTTTCTTGCTACTGGGAACAACGTCAATAGGGCTTAGATTAGAATATTATTTCATTTGGCAACTTGGAAACACGTGTGTCACTTTTCTCTCATGATTTATTGCTCCATTCCAGTAGAGTGTAAATGTAGTAGGCCAATGACTTTCAGTTGGTGTTAATGCACCGATCATTCCTTTCATTGAAAGGGGGCCCAGCTTGTATTATATATGAGCGCCAAGGGGTGGACGTCAACAAAGAAGTCCTTTCAGGGAATCAGGCTTACTCTGCTCACCACTCAAGCTTCAACAGCACAAAGTCTGCTTCGACTATCAAGGCACCCCGGAAATAGTGGGCCACAAGAGTATGACAAAAATACATAAGAAGTAGAGGAAAGATAAGATAAGATAAGATAAGATACATCTTTATTGCCCAGATCCTGGCACATTGGTTTGGTGTTTCACCACGAGTACACACATACACACACACACACACACACACAAACAACACACGCACACACACACACACACATGCACACACACATAGGCTTATAATCACATGCATAATATAAACGAGCAGCAATATAAACAATAATAATCGTAAGCTAGATACACACTCAATGTTATTTTCTTTTACTTCTGACTGGCGTTTTTATTTGAGGGAACAAGAGATGTTTGTTGTCTAAAAAGTTGGAATTAATTTTTTTAGTG
Organism: Aplysia californica; assembly: GCF_000002075.1. Taxonomy (NCBI): domain Eukaryota; kingdom Metazoa; phylum Mollusca; class Gastropoda; order Aplysiida; family Aplysiidae; genus Aplysia; species Aplysia californica. The sequence continues at coordinate 409,233 of NW_004797469.1, read as the reverse complement.
CAAACTTTTATGTACAATTCATCCAAGTAGGGGAATGTAGATGTTGAAATTTTACATGCTTTCCGTATTAGTCGATTTATTTTTTCTTTATCTTGTTGTCTTGTGTTCCCGGCCCATGCTGTTATACAAACATTTTTTAGACTTTCCATGGTTGAATGGTGGAACATGGACATCAATGTTTTATCAACTTTAAAATACTCTAGCTTCCTTAGAAAAAATAGTCTTTTGTTCACTTTTTTATGCAGGAGAGAAGTGTTGAAAATGACGATAGTAAGGATTAGAAAAGAAAAAGCAGCAGTTCCCTGCTGCAGTTCAGGCACAGTTATGAGCATGACATTGACGAATCAGCCAATTTACAATTACAATTCTACTAGGCATAAGAACATGGTTAATGTCCCCCCTTTGGGAATGGCCTAAAGACACTTCAGTTAGTAGCACCGCCCCCGTGGGGGGGGGGGGGGGGGGGGGGC
>NW_004797469.1:401895-405634 GCF_000002075.1 Aplysia californica | reverse complement strand
GAAAAAAAAGGCAAAGGGAAGAGGCAATACTGTGAGAAGCAGTACGGAACCTACAAACCCTCCATATGAAATCAATTACAGGGATCACCATTGCTAGAATCCCATCAGCCTGATAGGTTGGTTAAAGGCGTTTCAACAGTTTACCTCACCTACTAAAGCATTAATCCTCCAGTGCCCAAGCATAGATTCTGTTGATAGAAAATGTTCATAATATTTCCAAAATGAATGATCTGGTGTATTTGTTTTCGAAAAAAACTTTAAATAACGAAGTTATGTGATATGGCATATTATATGTCATATTGGGCATATAGGGCACCGCAGACAGATCTGTCATGCTGGGCACTGTAACGGAGTCCTTCAGAAAAGTATTTGGGTATACATTTCAAAACAATTCTGTCTTTGATTAAGCATAGGTGTGCACAGCATTTCTGATGAATGACTTCTGATGACATTGCAGGAGGGTGGGAAGTAGCGTCAAGTCGAATTCTGCTGCTGGTGGATACGTAAACGTGGATCCAGTGGACAATGACGATGGTGATGGTTGACATCAATGGCTGGCCAGTACATCTTCTGTCAACAACCTGGGCCTGGAATTTATACAGCTTCATGTGTGCATATTGAACAGTTTGCATTGGCACCCATACCATATCCAAAGATGTTCAGTAGATGGAAAAAGAAGAAGGGATGCCAAAGGTCGGTATTGTTCTTTGCCTTGTATGAAGCTGTCAGTGAATCCAGGAGATCTACACTTCCTATGTGGGTTTGGAAATAAAGCTGGATATGGAACTTTGACTTTTTGTTTCACTTTCTTGTCACATCTGAGAACGTTTGATATTGGCTCAGTCCCCACGAATATTGAACCCATGTCAACTTTCTTGTTGTCATACCAACAGACAGCAATGAAGTTTGGTTTAACATCTAGGACATTGCTTCTCTTGAGAGCTTCTTCAGTTCTTTCTTGCTTTTGAGGGTGCATCCTTTCAGTCCGTTTTTTCTCGGATTGTTCCGACATGAAACAACCCCTACAAAAGGCAACACGAGTTCAGACCATGGACCCGGGGGAGATGTCGCAATGAGGATGGCCCGTAAACGTAACAAAGAAAACCCCCCCAATATATTTCCAATATTTTCAATGGTATCCGTAATGATTTCTTAGACTTCATACGGGGATTTCAGTTCTATTGAATTTGGAGGGCCAGGCAGGGGTCTCGCGCGGTAGCTCCGTGGAAGGTGTTGTCAGTATAAATGCCATCGGTAATGTCACCCTCATCAGATCATAAAATATCTTTGTCAAGATTTCTTCATTACCTTGAAATGCGTTTCTTCTCGCTGCCTTATAATGTCATCTCTCAGACGAGCAAGAGGAACATTCTATTCATTATCTTCAGGTCTCTTGGTTTCTTTACTTGCTAAGTCTGTGTCTTTTACTTGAAGAAGGCTGAACATCATCACAGTCTTCATCGTCTCTTGCTTCACAAGGTTAACATTCATCCTCAGGGGATAGAAATCACTTTCATTGGGATCAATTTGGCCATGCAGTCCTCTATTTCCGAGTCAGTTTCCATCTCAGGAGACTTATTATTATTTAGTTTGAATTATTGATAAACGAGGAATTTTCTGTTCCTTGTAATAATAGTATATATTGATCTCACTCAAGATTTTTCAATGCCTGTATAATTATACAGAAAAAAACCCTAACAAATACTAGAGCACAAAATTAGAAAAATGGTTATTTCCAAAAGTAGCACTCATATTATAATAATAATATAAAAATACTTTCCATAAAACCCAAGCACCCTTTAAAAAACCAGTATGACATATTTGTCACATTGATTTTCTAGGTTCTGTTACAAAATAAACTTGTGCTTTTAATAAATCAAATAACGTTACAAACATTTCTTTTCCCATTTCAATGACACATACACTTAGAAATAATAACTGAAATAAATCACTTTGGTGGGGACTGCACTTGATAAAGATATGGCGTATTACTGAACTGTTGAAATAACTTTGTACACTCTTCAAACAGGAGGCTACAAAAAGGTACATCCAGTGCAAAATGATGACTTTAACATAACAGAATTATAAAAGAAAGGTGGAATGACAACATTAAGTACCAACCAAATTAGTCGTTTTATTTTTGACTCCAATAGATCAGATTAACTGTGGTATGACATATTATGCCGTACTGGGCACTAGAGAGTTAAAGGGAGTTATTTACAGCCTACCTCATCAACTTCAACATTTGGAAGGGGTATCTACTTTCTATCGCGTTTCTCACCAAAAAGAGCCATCAGCTCTGGTTTGCGATAAGCTTTAAGTCAGTTTGGCCAAGCTTAACCCGTGACTGTCACATTCTGTGTTTTTTCCATGCTGCTCAGCAAGGTTGGAGTATCCTCTCCAAGTTGTCAAGGCTGTTGTAACTTAGGTTATGCGTTCAGGAATTAAACACTGGTTGTGCATAGATTGCAGTCGTCCAAATATGCTGTTATGCCTGAGCAGAATCTAAGACAGCGCATTGCCTGGAGCTAGTTGCAAGTTATAACCTTTTTGTACCATGCTGGAGAGTAAAATTAACAGACCGTTATAAACAATTGTCTCTGTAATGGCAGGGTAACATAACACCATTCTGAAATGTGATGTTGAAAATCCGAAACTCTGCGTTTTTCAACTCTGTTGCAAAAAGTTTTGATACTTTCGTTAAGTATCGCCCACGCACTCCGAGCAAGCGAATCAGATGGCGGCCTTTTGCTGTAATCCTTCACTGCTCTTGTAAGAGAAGCCATCATATTTTGGGTTTTTTTTCAACAATTGACAATGCCTGTTACATCGATTACCGGTGCATAGATTAATATTCTTACATGACAAGCTATTGCCAGCTTTGACCTTTTTTTCAAGAAGTTTTCCTCTAGTCAACCTCACTACACATATACCGGCGTCTGTGATGTAGTGGTAAGGCGTCATCTTTTGTGTTAGAAGGAAGGTTTATTTTGAGTTATTTTACAATTCTATCAGTAAAAAAAACCCTCTTTTCTTCTGACGTTTTTATTTTCAATCATTGATTCCACAAAGGTTAGCTTATTTTGTTTAATGTAAGCTGATGCTAGAGATGACAACAACAAGAGCGATGTCCATGATCCTGATGCTAATGCCATTAGAAACTAATTATGATAGTTACGACTGTTTCGGTTATATTTGATTGATTGAGATGATCGAACGGTCAGATTTGTAGTTTAGTCTTTAATTACCGGAGCCCAGTTTTACAAAGAAGAGAGAGTCAGCAGTTGTGTCCATTGTTAAGCACTGCTCAGTTGAGAGTGGGGAAGGTTCTAAACTTGTTTGATTTATTCACTTTGTTATTTAAAATAACCCTGTAGAAACAAAACTGGCTACACCGTTGATACAATTTAATGGGGGTGGCTTTAGGAAAATAACAGTACACTGAGGTAAGCGCTGCGTAAGCTTGCGAGCTGTCAATACGTTTCATCTCCACGGGTTGTGCCTGAAGAAACACCAGGCTATATGGGTTTCGGTGAAATTACAAGCTGCCTATAATGCTAACATCTGCTTAAAAATGTTAGTACATTTTGCACGACCATTCCCCTGAAAAGACAAAAAAGACAGTGTGAAAAAAGTGAAGAGAGAACAATAGTTTAAAAGACAACTAAGAAAGTAATAGGCCTGTGAAGAAAAGTGTGCTTGTGTGTGAGCAAGAGAAAGAGAGAGTGAGAGAGAGAGA
>NW_004797469.1:398785-400857 GCF_000002075.1 Aplysia californica | reverse complement strand
TGTGTGTGTGTGTGCGTGCGTGCGAGCCTGCGAGCGTGCGTGCGTGCAAAAAAGACAAAACTGGATCTGAAGTAAAGAGACAAATAAACAAAATATACGTGCATATACACCTATACTTAAGTTTAGTTTTAGTTAGAGTTCTACGGCACTTGCAACACAAATAAACTCGCACAAAAAAGTCAAGGAACAAAAATTCAAAGAAAGATAACTGAAGAACAGTTTAACCGAATTTATTCCTTTTTTCAGAAAAGATGCTTTCGACTCTCTAGATTAAGTGTGTACAATTTCAGATTTCAACAACAACGAGAAGTTCATGTAAGTTTAAGTCACACTGGTGGGATTTCAAAAGTCTGAACAGCCATAGTTTTTCATGAAGGTAGTCTATAGCGGGTTTAACCACCCTGGTTGATCCAACACTCGGCACAGCGTCGACGCATGGACAGGACATGCCGTACGAGAACTTGTTGCGGTAGGTTCTGCCTTTCTTGGACGAGGCACCCCATGAGTTGTTGAAGGTTTTGTGCATGAGGGTGGTTGTCCCCTATCCACCGGTCAATGTGATCCCAAATGTTCTCTGTTGGGTTCAAATCCAGACTACAAGCTGGTCAGTCCATGCGGGTGACAGCTCGCTTCTGCAGGAAGTCCCCCACGATGCGTGCGCGGTGTGGTGTGGCGTTGTCGTCCTCCAGTACAACCTGGGGTCCAATCTGTTGCAGGAGAGGAACATCAACGGGACGTAGGATTCCGTCCCTGTACCCTGTCGCAGTCAGATTGCCCTGTATATGGTACAGGGGGGTCCTGTGGTGATCTGAAAAGCCTCCCCACACCAGAATGGACCTTTCACCGTAGGGTGCCACCTGCTGGATGCACTCAGGGTGGAACAGCTCTCCTCGGCGCCTCCAAACGTATGCTCGCCTATCTGGGTGCAGGAGGTTGAATCTGGATTCGCCCTAGAAGACTACCTGGTCCCACTGACATTGTGTCCTCTGTGAATGGCGAGCAGACCACGCCCGGCGAGCTGCTTTGTGGGGCGGCGTGTGCCTTGGGCGCCTGGCAGGGACACGAGAAGCGAACCTGGCTCTACGGATACGGTTCCTTACCGTCTCCTCGCTCTCGTGGACATTGGCTGTCACCCGAAGTTGGTCCCTGATGCCGTTTGTAGTGGTGGTTCGTGACGGCACGGCCTGTCTGACGATGAACCAGTCGATGCTGTCGTTGGTCAAACGGGGCGATCCTGGTTGAGGCCTGTCTTGGACCCTTTCGGTCGCTCGCTATCGTTCTTGCAGCCTCTATATGACTGATGGGGACACCCCAAGTCGATGTGCAAAAACTGGGAACGTGGAGCCATCTTGGAGCCAGGTAAGGGCTCGTCTTCTGTCGACGTCAGGCAGCGAGCATCATTGGACCACCGTGTTGTAATGAAACATAGCTGAAAAACGCTGGCTTATAAAGGGTTGTATGTGAGCGATATTCACAGCTAAGGCATCTGTTTAGCACGTGCCAAGCATAGTTTTAGCTAACTGTCCCTATGCCAATGTTGCTGAAGTAGAGAAATTTAGCCCATTTTTCATGTTTTTCGGCTGTGTTTCAGTATGCTCTGCGCCGTCGCTGTGAAGCTGGTGCGGGCAAATTTGCTGTAGAGGCAAACTGTGTCTAGTCGTCAGTGCATGTGCCAAGTTCGTTTGACTGATCATAACGGGTTTGTGAGATATTGAAGTTTAAATTTGACAGGTGAAAACACAAGTTGTTCCTTGACTTTTTTGGGCGAGTTTAGATCTTACGAGTTCCAAAAATGATCAAAGGTATTACTAGAGATCGTTTGTTCGAGTAAAGAGAAACACAGACACAATAATGGCCATTTAGTTCGGGGGAAAAATAAGACAGTCTGAAACAATTTAACTGACGAAAAAAAGTTTGAACCCACGGGACGTGCCGTTCCACTATCCGTGCTAAATCCCTTGTCAAGAAAGTACAATACAGTATAGAGCACTGCGCTGCATAACTGCCTCTTTTTGTAATACCGGCCTTTTAAGTCTGTCTCTCAAATTAGTGTAAGTTTGTCAGCCTGCCCC
>NW_004797469.1:389357-397367 GCF_000002075.1 Aplysia californica | reverse complement strand
GAGAGAGAGAGAGAGACTGGGGGGTGGGGGAGAGTCTGGAGCTCATTACGAAACGCCAATATTGATCTAGTAAATGAAATAGACATGAATGCAAAGTCCAAATGGGTTTTTATTTGTAGATGTCTTATTACGAGATCCAAATCCTTACAATATTATTGTACACCAGCAGCAGACAGTGCAAACATAGAGATTGCCTTTGTGCGCCCGTCATGGGACAAAAATAACGACGCACATCATACCATTTTGACTTCCAGCTATTCAATAAGCTGTACTTTCTGTGGCCAAACCAACAATCCAGCCTCAGCCGTCCTTTTATAAATACATCCGTCCGTTCGTTTGTCCATCTATCCATCCGTCCACTTCTCCATCCCTCCGTCTTCCCAGATATGCATCCATTTTTACACCTGTTCATCCATCCGTCCCTCAATCGTTCCATCAATCATCTTCTCCGCCCATTCATTCACCAATCCATTCATACACCCAAATACTGGTCAATCCATTTACTTATCTACCTAGATAATTTAGGAGGCGGGATTTCCACTTTTTAATATATGGAGATAGGACAAGAAAGCACTGAGGTCCCGAAGTGCCTAACAGACTCCGGTTCCAACCACTCACCCATCCATCAGTCCAACAGCTAATGTGCATGGTATTAATCCCCCAACAGTTCGTTATTCACTCTTTAACAGAAGCATATATCCATCTGGCCATCCATCCATTGACTCATCCATTCCATCCGTCCATCTCCCTATTTGTCTGTCTGTCTGTCTGTCTGTCTGTCTGTCTGTCTGTCTGTCTGTCTGTCTGTCTGTCTGTCTGTCGATTACTCGGACCCAAGTTGATAACGCTTGACTTACAGGGTTGTCTGTCTGTTTAAAGGTCAGCCTGTCTGTTTTGTCTTTCGGTATCTGTGCGTTGTGATGATGTCTCATTAACCCTCTACCTGTGCATATTGATTTAGCGAATCAAACAGCGAAGAAAGCCCATGGTTGGGCCTATACAACGAGAAGTGGGCTTTGTTTGAAGACGTCATATCGAGAGACCCCTGCTTTGAGACGCCCATCTCTCTTGTGTTATTACGCAAGCCGCTGACTGAGAGAGCAAACACATCACCTTACAGGTCACCACAGCATGATTCCTTCGTGACAGTTTCTTCAGAAAAAAAAGAAGCTTAATAAGAGATTATGTTGCCAGGTGGCCTGGTTTTGTATAATATGAGAATCGTTCGTATGAGGGCTTGTATCTCTCTCTCTCTCTCTCTCTCTCTCTCTCTCTCTCTCTCTCTCTCTCTCTCTCTCTCTCTCTCTCTGTGTGTGTGTGTGTGTGTGTGTGTGTGTATGTGTGTGCGAGTGAGTGTGTGTGAAATAAAAAGGGATAGATAGACAGACAGGCAGACAGATAGATAGATAGATAGATAGATAGATAGATAGATAGATAGATAGATAGATAGATAGATAGATAGATAGATAGATAGATAGATAGATAGATAGATACATAGATACATAGATACATAGATTGATTGATAGATAGATTGATAGATAGATAGAACTAGCTGAGCACCCGGCTTTGCTCGGGGTCGACGCCTCGGCGTCACTGCTCCTACTGGTCTACGCCGCAGAGGCATTTTACTACATCTACATGTACCTTGCTGTCTTGTACTTCACAGTCATACCTGGCTTCTAGATCTATATTGCTTTAGTTTAAGTCTGCCTTGATTAACCCCTTTCTTGATCTATATAGCTTTAGTGTATTGCTGTCTAGCCCTTCACAATCACAAAATACGGATTTCGCCTTACACCATCACAAAAAAGCAATAAGAAAATAATATTCTACGAAAGGGCTGCTACACTGAAAAAGAAACACACCGACGTTCAAAATCACAGAGGCAGTGTCTATAGCTTGTTCGCTTTCCTCTGACAGCGTTTTAAAAAATTCTAGCTCATTGACAAATTAACCTAGGCCCACAAAATTTTGCATGACACTTCTACAGACTATTCAAAATGTGAGCGTGCAAATTCATATGCACATTTCAGATTATGACATACAAATTATGGCAATGCAACATGGCTTGAAGATCAGAAATGATCCCAGGCTCAAGTACTTTGAAAAGACTGTTTCTGCGCTCTGAGGCTGTATCATTTTCCATGAAATAAACTTACAGAAATGAATGCTCATTTTGGGTGGCAGGAAGGCGAGAGCCAATACGATGATATACTTGACCCTGTACGCGAAACTGTGGATTCCATCCATTGAGGGTTGCATTGGTATAGCCCATGGATGTGAGCTGAAAGCAATAGTTGTACAGCCTGATTTTCTCCAGAAAGTGAGGGGACATGTCGACACACCAGACAGAAGGATTTGCAGAACAGTTCAAGAGGTGGTTTTGGAAATGGATGCAGATCAACTTTGCCATTGCTACAGCACATACCTTGTGTTTCATATGGAAATCTTATGGCCAGGCAGTGTGTACACTGTGTCGTCAGTTCCCCAATGTAGCACTGGTGCTGAAAGGAATTGACAATGTAGAGGAATGCTTTTGGGAGATTTAGATCTAGAGAGTCCCCATCATTTTGTTGTTGATCTAGACCACCTCGACCTTTGCGAGCTCCAGGGGTTCCTACTGCAGAACTTCCTTTTCTTTTCGGCATGGTCAGGTGCTATCTAGGTCTAGATCTAGATTCTTATCTAAGATCTATTGACGTTGTTCCCAGTAGCAAGAAAAAACATTGACAAAGGAGTCCAGAAAAAGCGATGATGGGCATCAAACGAAAGGATCGCAGTCGAATTTAGCACCAAGTAAAAAAAATAAAACATGAGGCTGGATCTACTTAAAATAGTGCTCAGTATTGCGCGACAATGCGCGATAGTATCGAACGGAAGTACGACTTGAAATAAACAAACCTAGCGGATTTTCTAAAATTACAGAGACAGAAGCGTCGGCCTACAAAAGCGATCGGCGAAATAAAGAAGGTAAGCTTTTTGCAGCAAAACTGTCTCAAAACTGAAAAAACGAAGGGTGCCATGATCTGGAGAATATTTTAAAGAATATTTTGGCGAAAACCACATGTCGATCGATGCAGCCATTAAAAAGTCTTTTGAATAGCAAATTCGGCCACCACAAATAGATAATAGATGTCTACGCATAAACTATGTCAACGACAAGATTATGATGGTCGGTTTGGTGCCTAATAAGACAACCCAAGACTCACACCAAATGGCTTAAAATAGTGCGTCCTTTCTCTCAAAACCAATTCTCTCTCTCTCTCTCTCTCTCTCTCTCTCTCTCTCTCTCTCTCTCTCTCTCCACACACACACACACACACACACACACATGAAAGCTTATACAAACACTGCAAGTATACACACACGTATTATCTTGGTCAGCGTTTGTTTTTCCCCCCTCCCCAAGTCTACTAGTATATTTATTGGTTTCAGCGTTTCCTTGGTTGATCAAAGAATGATCAAAACTGCAGCAGATACAACAATAGCAACAATAACAACATGACAACAACAACAACAACAACAACAACAACAACAACAACAACAACAACAACAGACAGCAGCAGAAGACAGTGAAACAAACAAAGACTCCACTGTCAGCTATGACAAAGAAATTAAAAAGGCGATCAGAGCGTCAGAATTCTTTAGATCTTTGTATATCTGTCCATCATTTTACAGTGAGCACGTCGTCTTCAATAGCAAACTGTAGAAAAATAAAGCGTGAGTGATAAAAATAAGACGGCACCCACGCACGTCACCGATCAGTGCCAGCGAATAACACATCCCACTGCCACCACAGCACACCACTCCCGGAAAGAGGGAGAGGTTGGGAGGTTGGGAGGGGGGGGGGTGATCTATAGTGCCAAACGGGATGCAAAAATAAAAATCGATTGTTCAGCAACGGCATCGCGGCTCTCTGGAGGGAGCCGAATCTAAGCGCAGGCAGACGGAGCGGGCTGATATAAGGTGTGTGCTCAACGAGCAATTTCATCGGGGACAAAAATCGAGCACAGACGCCATTCGATGGCGCACCATAATGCCAAACTTTTGTTCCCGATATAGATTCAAAGCTGAAAGGAGAGACTCGCGCACGTACAAACCCCATTTATTGTAAACAAAATGTCAAGAAAACGTATATAATTATATTTGTACAAAATCGAAATGTTAATATAGTGCGCTACCAATACATGGAAACAGAGCCTATTCGACAATATCAAAGTTGCATAATGGGCACACATTCTTAAAAGACAAGAATGTTATAACAAATAGAACGGTGCCAGCGTAGTCTGGGGCAGAAAAGATGGATCTGTGTTCAATGGCTATTCTCTCATTCTCTCGGAAATCAGCTATTTTTAAACATTACACGGAAAATGGGCCATTAAAAAAACCTTACGCATGGATGATTATATGAGCGGGTTTTAGGCCCCTACAGATAGACACTGGTTTGTGTTTTTGTAATAGTTTTAGTAAGGTTTTACTGCGCTCGCAATTGCACCAGAGCACCCTATTAGTAAGTGTGTTATTGCACTTGCTACACAATAAGGTCATCATATAAATGCCGAAGATTAAAGGTGTTACAAGAGAACGACAAACGCACAAAAGGACGATATATATTTTTGATAGGAAAGAAGGAGCAGACCACACCAGAGCACCCGACAACCACCCACAGAGAGAGAGAGGGAGAGAGAGAGAGAGAGAGAGAGAGAGAGAGAGAGAGAGAGAGAGAGAGAGGTGGTAACTGGCACTTCTTCATGGCATAAAAGCAGAAACATAACAAGGAGTGGAACCACAGAATTCTACACTAACTTATAGAAGCGGAACTCCCTCTTTGCGATCGCTGATTCGCTGTGTGGAATTGAAACTAAAACATGGCGGCCAGTTGAGGGCACCTTTGGCTGCGCCGCACAGCGAGGCTTCGCGTTGCTATGCACGCTGATGCTAGTGGTAGGGCTTGGAAGACACCTTACAGCAGTATTTTAAAACTTTCTTCGAAGAGGAAATATAGTGAAATAGTCTAGAACATTTTCATTGCCAACAATATGTCATAATTGGCAATGTTACAATGTCTTTGTATTTGTATTGTTGGTTTGTTGTTTTTTTAATGATGGGATGGGATCTAGATCTAGATCTAGATAGATCTAGATCTCTAGATCTACTAAAGATCTTGACAATCACAATACACTTGATAATAACACTAATTATGAACATTAATTCTGTTGGCAAAATATCTAGATATAGTCTTGATTAGTACTAGATCTACCATAAAGGGGACGCACAGTAACATGCTCACTACAATAATATTGTCATTGAACTTAAGGCCATCCAAAGCAAGAAAAAAAGAACAATATAAACCTTTTCTCCAATTTACTAGAAAGAGATAAATAAATTGAGGAAATGTATTATTTCTCACTTTAAGAATTCATCTCTGTGTTTGCATCAGTAGTGTGTACAACATGCTTTGTTTAAAGCACGTGCGAGTCTAACAAATACAAGAGATTGGAGAATGTGTCGGTGGCACATAAAATACATAGGCCTATTGTACATGCTGCCAAAAACACAAAAATGCAGAAAAGGCCTCAAAATATTGGTTTACACATAAAAGCCAATAATGCAAAACAAAGTAAACAAGAGTGGAACTGGCATATGTTTCCTGAATATATGTTCAAAGTCATTTTCTGTGTGTTGGGAGTGTGATTTCTAACGCATGAATGATAGGCTCATTCAGATGTGATAATGAAGAAACGTATGTCTACAGTCACAACAGAAAGAGTTCCATGGTGAGTGATCACTGGTCAAGGATTTCAGAGCTGTGTGCATTTTGAGAAAAATGTATCCCCATACCCTGGATCACATGTCGAGGGGATGGGCTTGTCCCCCTGTAATCCCCGCACACAGTAAATAAACATATTTTTTAACACGAATATAAGAAAAAATAAGTGGTCTCTTGTTACGGATCAAATTGAAGTCCTGTTTCAATTCGATTAATTGATAAAAGTGCGTATCGCAATGCGTTGGCCACCCCTGCCCTATAGGCCTATGCTATTTAATAAATACATTCGTCAGACCTGGAATCTTTAATGCCCGCACACAGTAAACAAACACACATTTTTGAACACGTATAAGAAAAAATAAGTGGTGTCTTGTTACGGATCAAATCGAAGTCCTGTTACAATTCAATTAATTGATAAAAGCATGTATCGCAAGGCATCAGCTAACCCAGTACTATTACGCTATTTTATAAATACATTCATCAGATCTGGAATCTTTAATCTTTAATTTCTAATCCCCGCACACAGTAAACAAACACACATTCATGAACACGTATAAAAAAATAAGTGGTCTCTTGTTACGGATCAAATTGAAGTCTTGTTACAATTCAATAATTGATAATAGCGCACATTGCAATGCATTGGCTAACTCAGCATTATACGCTATTTAATAATACATTCGTCAGATTTGGAATCTTAAATTATAATCATAATTATATGTGCCCGCGCGTGGGAAGTGAAAGTGAAAGGAATTGAAAATGCTTTATGTAAGTAACATAATTAAAGTAGGACTACATGTGCTTTTAAAGGCCCAAAAAGGTGTATGGGTGCTGAAATGAATGTTTCGGATGAAAATAATACGCTATCTCTACTACTGTAGCATGCGGTCAAAAATTTGATGCTCAACTTATTATCAAATATCTAGGCTACTGAACTATCGAACACTTAGATCTAGATGCTCCTACTTTTACACAATGACTTAGATCTATATCAATTCGTCTTAACCGATGAGTATTTTTTTCAAACATCTGTACACATCTATAGGTTCTATATTATTCTAGAAATTTCTTTAAAGAAAATTCTTTAACAAATACTAGCTCAATATAAAAAAAAAATCCCAGTCAATGGTTTCTACAGATTTTTTAAAAGTTTATAGCTGGAGCTAAATCTCTTTTAAAAGCAAGTCCGTCCTTTTTTCTACTTCTGCTGGCGACATAAAGCTAATTAATGAACGCATGTTTAGAAAACACTAATTAGATCTAGTGAAAAAATATGTTCAGTGTAAAACACATTTCTAGTAACAAGTTTTGCTACTAAAAAATTACATAGGCCATATGCGTATGAAAAATGTGTGTGGGAAGCTAGAAGTGCTGTGAACAATCCCATCCGTGTTACGAATTTTTTCAGAATTCTGTAGATCTTATTTTTATAAACTCTCTATGCCTGCTTTTTCTGTTGTTGCACCCAAAAACACAACAATTTAAAACCTTAATTCCAATCTCTAGGTTGCACAGTGAATTATGTAACTCAAAATTACAAACTGGACAGTAAATGTTCCTCTTTTCACTCGTTTGTAAAAGCCGCTCTTGCTTTTAAAGCTATAGGGTTACTTCCGAAAACGATAAATCGTGCCCTCTAGACGCCATTGTTTTCGGTCTTCAATTCCTCACAGGTCACGTGGTACAGTTCCCGTTCTATAAGTGTAATTCTGTGAGTGGAACGGACCACACAAAAGTGTGCACGAACAGCGATGCATGCGCCTCTGCGTTACGTTAAGCCGGCCATCCACGTACAGGCTGGGCCTGAACGAGACCTGAACCTGGCCTAAACCGGGCTTGAACGTGGCCTGCGCAGGCCTCGCAAGGCCACGTTCAGGCCAACATTTGGGGGAATCCCAAGCCTCAAGGCGGCTTCCCAAATATCTGTCGCTGACAGATATTTTATGCACAGGCCTGAGGCCGGAGTACTTGGAGATTAAAAAGAAAAGTAAAAATTTAATGATAAAAACTTAACCATCAAATTCTACTGCGGTTCGATATCAAGCACATAATTATTTTATTGGGTCTCTTCCTTTTCTTCTTTAAAACAATGTAAATAGCTAAACTTGCCACAACAATAATATCCATATAATTATATCACATGGTGGCGCCATCGTAAATGAACAATGCCCGGCCTGTACGTGGATGGCCGGGAGAGAGAGAGAGAGAGAGAGAGAGAGAGAGAGAGAGAGAGAGAGAGAGAG
>NW_004797469.1:385807-387331 GCF_000002075.1 Aplysia californica | reverse complement strand
GGGGGGTGAGAAGAGAGAAAAGAGAATAATACGAAAAGAAGGTTCGCCAAAGTGAAAAAAGAAGAAAAGGTAGAAAAAATTGGCAAGTTTTTAAAACTATACTCAACTCAATTTAAACGCCTCGCTTTCCAAATGCATGTAGCGTATGACAAATCATGTGTTGGATGAAAAGTACACAATACGAGCTAGAGCTATTGCCCACCGTCAAGACATTAGATAAACATTCTTTTGTTGGTGTGGTCACCTTTCATATTAACTAGAATCTATTATTTCATGATTTCGCATTGCAATGAATCAACCGGAATTGTTCTACACATTTTCACTGAGCTGTTGCGAGAAAGAAAACACGTTCAGTTCTTAATTATTGATATCCTTATCTTACTCTTAACAAATGGGTTGATGGCTGATGAGACCAATAATAATACTATTCCAGTGCGAAAATCCAGTTGAAATGCTGGCTTAAGAGAAGAGTGAAAAAGTAACGAGTTCTTTTGTTTGGGGTTGTTGGTCATTTTGTTGGGGGTTGGGGGGAGGGAAAGATAAAAGTAGAGGGTAACGTGGATTCATTTAAAAGGGAAGAAAAGATATATTCGATGCTGAAAAGAGAAACAGAAGTAAGCACTGGCCCCCATCTCCGAATGAAGAGACTTCCAATTATTAAGTTACGGCCACAGCCAAAAGAAACTAAGCTTTAAAAAAGGCACAAATGGTAGATCTACGTGTGAGTGAGATTAGCTGTGCCGGTAGTGCCCCAAGTCCTGGTGCACACGAACACAGCACCGAATGTGGCACGTGTACGAACTTATGACATCAAGCCATAGATCAGGGCACCTGGGAAATTTGTTTGGTCTTGTTATGTATGGATGTAAACAAGGCAGTCCCGAGAAGAACACGAGGCTTTGCGAAGAAACGAGGATGGTTGCAGAGAAGTAAACGAGCAATGGCTAATGGTAAATCAGGAGAGAAGAGGGCACGTGTGTTCAGTGCCATCCTACTGGCAGCATAATATAAACACAGGAGAAAAGAAATTGAAACCAGCTTGCAATAGTTCGCATTACCTATCAAAAGGCCAGGGAACGTTAAATGTGCCCGCAGTGCCACGATGAGATATCTCACTTGGGTAGCCTCAAACAGGCACGTGCACTGCTCTCGGATAACCATTCTTACACTCTTTGGACGCAGTGTAATCGACCACAGGCTCCTGGAACACTCTGCATGCTGTCTGATCTTTTTTTCCCTATGAAGTATGAATGACAAATAAAAAGAACCATGCACACCAAACTTTCATTTGAAAGTAGTGAGTGTGCAATAAATCAAGATACAGAAGCAGAAAATATTGAAGCAAGTGGGGGTTGGGGGGGACGTCATGGGAACCAAAGAAATAATCAAAAGCCTTTTCGTTTTAACTCCAGTCTAGTTCAAAGATACCACGAGGAGATATGCAAAGAAATCTGCAAGAACCATATGGGAACAAATGGGTTCCAGAGTATAATCTCGAACCTGCTACCAAACTGCTGCGGAAAG
>NW_004797469.1:380849-382889 GCF_000002075.1 Aplysia californica | reverse complement strand
GACAGACAGACAGACAGACAGGCAGACAGAGATAGGAATGTGGTCAGACAGATAGACGGGTGGAAGCGACAGATAGAATACAGTAAGGCCAAAACAAACTCTTTTACTGATTAAAAAAAATGTGAAATGGTATAGGTTTAACACCCCTATCAACACTATTAGGTTATTTAAGAGGCAGGGCCTCCGAGTTTAACGTCCGTCTCCGAAAGGACCGAGTCAAGTGGGAAATTTGTGTAAAGTGCCTTTCCCAAGGACGCAACGTCGGGTTGAGCTGACGCTCGAATCCCCGAACTCACAATCTCACGATTACGAGTCCGCCTGCCTGACCACTAGGCTACCGACACCACTTTTACTGAATAAACGAGAAACGAGCGAAAATGAAACTCAAACAAAATAAAGGCCGGGACACGGGAGGACCAAGGGCAGAGAGAAGAAAGGAAGAAACTGAAGCGAAACTTTTACACAAACATGTTCGATCAAAGCAACAAAACAGGGCAGAACCTTTAAGTGACATAGCGCCCAGGAAGCTTACCAGTTCATACGCATCACTGTCGTTTTATTTAGTAGAGGTTTTACGGCGCTCGCAACTGCATAAGTTCATATGAGCGCCAAGGGGCGGATGTCAACAGATAAGTCTTTACAGGGAATCTGGCTTACTCTGCTCACCTCTCTAGCTTTAACAGCACAAAGTCTGTTTTGACTTTCAAGGCACCCCGAAATAGCGGGTCACAAGAGGATGACAAACATACACACTTCAGGCACAGTTATGAGCCTGACATTGATGAATCAGCCTATTTACGATTCTAATGTGAATAAGAACGAGAAATGTCCCACATTTGGGAATGGCTTAAAGACACTTCAATCAGTGGCACTGCCCCCCCCCCCCCCCCGGGGGGGGGGGGGGGGGGGGGTGGGGGGGGGGTGGGGGGGGGGGCATCACTGTTGGCCTCTGAGGATTTCTTGAATTTGGGCAGTATTTTTCTCTTTAGAAGTTATAGACTTATGAAGATACAGAGAAGCTAATTTGGAAAATCTGAACAGAGAGGGTGACATCAAAATGTAGGATTTTAAAAAAGCAGTCGAGGGTAAAAAGTGAATGGAGACCCATGAATCGCCGATGTCTGTTTCAGATCTGGCAATTCGCGATGATGAGTTTACATCGTTTAACCGACCCAGCAGATAGACTTGATATAAATATTCTTCCGACACAGAAATCAAACTCACGTCTTCTGCAAGGCGCCTTACCGCACACTCACACCAAATACTTGGACGAGCGACAGTCGATCTAACGACAGTCTTTCTAACGACAACGACTGGTGATGCGTTCACAACAACACTCGTATTTTGAAATGATAGCACAATAATATTTCTTCCAGATCAACATAAACTATTGACTATGGTGGCAAGGACTATTTAGTGTGCTATCCTCAGCCAGAAAAAAAAGGAAAAGAGGTGGCCCACTATAGATCTTTGAAGAGTAAACACAAGACGCTGCATGCTTTGTTGACACAAGAAGGCAATGGTGAGGTGTAGATCTAGATCTTCAAGGTCGTTGTCGTTGAAATTTTTAAAGCAGCCGCAAAAGTAAACACAATCGTACGGACAAGTGAAAAACCACTCGGTCGTAGTCGTCGCTTTGGTCTGAACGCAAAGAGATTTTTCTGTACATTTGGTCGTTGTCGTTAGACCTACTGTCGCTCTTCCGAGTGTTTGATGTGAAATGTGAACGCGCAGGTATAGATGGCCGCTACACCACAAACGCCGGTCTGACTGGGCAGACAAAACGACTATTATTATACTATTTATCGTGCTGGTCGTCCCTGGATTTCATTTCAGATTCGAAACAAGGGTCAGATTAACAATTTCAGGACTCTTATTTCAAAATTTGTTCTTTTTGTGTTTGGTTATTGTTGGTATCGGTTGTTTTTTTTGGGGGGGTTTTGTTTTGTTTTTGGTGTTTGTTCTGTTTTAGGTGGGGGTCTTTGTTGCAGTTTTTTGTTGTTGTTTTGGGTTGTTTTTGGTGTGGTTTTTGGGGGGTTT
>NW_004797469.1:379613-380749 GCF_000002075.1 Aplysia californica | reverse complement strand
GGGGGTTGAACGCCCATTTAGGCACATTCGACATGTTTCCGACTCAAAAGCGTTCGAAGGAGACGAAGCAGCCATTGGGAATAAAAAATGAGAGATCAGACTGGCAGGGAAACAGGCGCACAGACGGATTATGCGTCAGAAGATCAGACACCTTTCTTCAGTAGTAGTGGTTTTACGGCGCTCGCAACTGCATCAGGTCATATGAGCGCCAGAAGATTAGATGTGTTACAAGAGAGTAACAAACATAAAACAGAAAAAGGGGAGATAAGGACGACATATGTTTGATAGGAAAGAAGAAGCAAACCACACCAGAGCACCCGCCGACCACCCACGATCAGTCTCCTTGAAACGCGTACAAGAGAAACGGGGAAAATAATATTCCGATGCTGCGGGTCTGTGAGCTGTTCAGGTCTTCACTTTACCCCAGATGGCTCTTTTCTATACACACTTCCATTACTTAATTCTCTTTAAATTGTTTTTGTATTTCTGGAATAGCTAAAGGGGGGGGGGGAGGAGCCCATCGCCTTAATATAACTAACTGTGTGAGCATCTACAACTAATTTGATGTTAGAAAGTCACTGCATGAGAACATAGTAGGTTTTAAACATAGATCTATATAAATTCGAAGATAAATAATTTGATTTGTGGGCAGGAGAAAGGCTACCAGGAAATACTCCAGGAAGAATGAGAAACATTCTAATCTAACCCGAAGCTTTCAATCTGGGTCGGTTTCGGAAACAGCAGGATCAGAAAGGTCGGATGAGGACCCATCGTTATAATGACTGGTCTTAAAAAGGGTACACTTGCAAACTTGGTGAGTTACGAACACAAAAACAGTTGTTGACAAGTTTTTCTTTGCTGTCATTGCAGACAGCTTGGCATCCCCACAACAGAACATTGTTTCCGAGGTCCCCAGAACCGCATCAGAGAACCTCTTCCTTCTGTTGTTGTTGACCGGCGCAAACAAGGAACAATCGGTGAATCAACCGAACCCTGGGACTTTCTAGCAATTCCTTTTCCCTTTCTGCTGTTGACTTTTGCTTGTGGCATTTAAACCGAGGTCGTCATTACTAAAGGTGGCAGGGTTCAAACACGTACACACATCCCCCCCCCCTCACTTTGTCCTCCCACACAAA
>NW_004797469.1:378180-379435 GCF_000002075.1 Aplysia californica | reverse complement strand
AGAGAGAGAGAGAGAGAGAGAGAGAGAGAGAGAGAGAGTTGTACCGTCTATCTGCACAACTGTGTACAGTTTGTTCGACTTCACCCTTTCAATAGACCGAAATCCCTCTCTTGCAACACCAGATTGATGATAAATTGACGACCAGCACAGTTGATCAATTAGTCTTCAGATGCCTACGTCATATTGTATCATGGTCCATGAAAAAAATAAGAGCACATCTTCTACATGTAACGCATACAATCTCATCTTATCCCCCCCCCTCCCTAACAAAGTTTAAAATAAAAATAAAATAGAAGGAATAAATAAACAAATGCATTTCAAAAAATTAATGTAATTCTTAAAAAATGAATAGATACATAAATAAATTCACACAAACACAAATACACAAGCGTAAAGAAACATGCACACGCGCTTGTACACGTTCTAGTAATGTAAATGTATTATTATTGTAGTTTCAAAAGCTACACACATACAAGTACTAAACAACTACTTGCAAACCAGTGATGCCTTTAACAAATAACACCCCTCCCCCTTTTTCCACTCTCCCTCCCCAGATTGTATCCAAAACAGAAAAGCCATCAAGCAAACAGACACATTCCACCACGAGTGGTCGTTGCTACAGCGAAAGTGACAGCGAAAGCAGAACATCTTATAAAAGTCCATCAACTTCTGCTGTGTTGAAGAGTATACATTCGCATGATTTTGTTTCACAATAAATAGCGGTTTCGCTTTCAAAGAAAATCAAAAGATGTAATGAAGCTTGAAGCCTCGGTCACCGAGGGCAAAGGAAAAAGGAAATTTAAAAACGGCTGAACATGACACGTATATTTGCAGTTCAAAGCTTGGACACTGATAACAAAAGAAAAGAGAAACCCTTACCATGGCACGGTTTAACATGAAACAATGACATGCCCATTCTAGCGTGAAGCCTCGGATGTTGAAGGTACGGAGACAGATGGAGTTTTTAAAAAGACTTGACATACGAAGTGGAACATGGCACAGTCAAGATATTGCAGCTTTGAAGCGTCCCAGATGGGAGGCCACAGAACGAAATCCAAAGAGCAAACACTTCACCATTTCAGACTGAGATAACGGCATAAAGTGATGTTTTATGTTTTAGTAAGGTGTAACGGCGCTCGCAATTGCATAAGGTCATAGTATGAGTGCCAAGGGGTGGATATCAACAGAGAAGTCCAAACGGGGAATCAGGCTTACTCTGCTCACCTCTCTAGCCTCACAGCACGAAGTCTGCTTC
>NW_004797469.1:374168-375504 GCF_000002075.1 Aplysia californica | reverse complement strand
TACATACATACATACATACATACATACATACATACATACATACACACACACATACATACACACATACATACACACACAAACACAGTAGTATGATTACACTGAAACTTTCAAAAGCAAACGAGCCCTTGAGTGCGTGTGTGTGGGCGTGTGCGTGCGTATGTAAGCATGTACTGGAGCAAGTGAGGGTACATTGTAAAACTTGTGGTATATGTATTATCGGCATCATTAAATTATGTGATATCCCCAACACGCATTAATAATACAATACCAAGAGGAAAAATCCAAATTTGAGGGCCAATTACAAAACAAATTAAAGTAATTACATTCACCAACACCAGACAAACAACTGCCGAACTAAACATAGACACAAAGACGAATAAAACAAGCAGATAATAAGAATCTAAACTGAAAACAATGGTGTAAGAACCGATGGGAGAATAGAAAGTTCACATTAAGTTTGTAAGCTTTTCTGGGACTGTGTTTGAGTGGATTACGTCATATTTGAGTGATCGCACTTGGCCAAAAATTGTAAATGGAACATCAAAGCTATCACTTATGCCAACAATTTTATTGTGAATTAAGGGGAATAGGTAATCTTAAGATTTCTTATATCAAGACTAGACTAATATAATTGCCAATTAAAGCTTGGAAATGATTAACAGACTGCAGTGGCTCCAGAACAGAGCTGCACGACTGATCTTAACAACATCTCAAAAGATCACATCGCACCTTTATTGAACAAGCGATACTGGCTAACAGTTAAAGGTAGAGCTGATAACAAAATGCTTAGTTTAGTTTTAGTAGAGGTTTTACGGCGCTCGCAACTGCATGAAAGGTATTATGAGCGCCAGAAGATTAGAGGTAACAAACATAAAAAAGAAGGGGAAATAAGGACGATAGATGTTTGATAGGAAAGAAGAAGCAAACCACACCAGAGCACCCACCAACCACCCACTTACAATACCTTCTTTTGTGTCACAAGTGCACGAATAACAAAGCATCACAATCTTTAAGGACCTTATTGAGTCAAACATACCATCAAGACATTTGAAATCCTCGGATGGAAATCTCACGAGAGTGCCCACTGCAAAGTTTAATAAATTGAGTGGAAGAGCTTTGTCTTCCTTCCACCTCTAAAATTTGAAATTCCATCCCAAAAGACACGCGCATCAGAGAAAGAGTTTTAGAAAAATCAAAAGACACATTAATTTAACAATATCGTCCGCAGGTAAATTTTGTATGTGTGATAATGTACGTGGGTTTGAGAGTTATGTGAGTGAGTGTGTGCGTGCGTGCCTGCGTGCACGCGTGTGAGTCTGTGTGTGTGTGTGTGTGT
>NW_004797469.1:363422-371574 GCF_000002075.1 Aplysia californica | reverse complement strand
TGTGTGTGCGTGTGTGTGTGTGTGTGTGTGAAAGTAGGATGTACTGTGTGTGTGTGTGAAAGTAGGATGTACTTCCCCGATCTAACATCGCTTTTTCTTTTCCACCTTCTAAGGCATTATCATTGTGAGACATGTGGGCCCAAACAGATCAAGCACCAATAATCTTCTCATTTACAGTAATGGCGACCGTCAAACCGACCGCGACCCACAAAGGATGTGAGGCGCAAGACTCTTCACAACAGCCACCAGTCTTTTAACACACAACCGACATGTGAGGCCACTTACGCAAACTCTTTGAGTGGAATCTCATTAGCGTCCATTCAGGAGAACGGCCCAGCTGACGGTACGTTTGGTATACAGCACTGCCAACCTGGCAAAATTATCCTAAACAAGCTCAGCGGTTGGGGAAGTAACGTATGGCAAGAGGAAACAACCCTACATAATGTGGCTAGGATATTTATTTAAGGTAGTGGCTTGGAGCGTTGCCACAACACATGAACTTTACTCGAAACGGTTTCAACTTTACCTTTGCTTTATACTCGTCTGAGATTGAAATCTTCCAAGAAAAACAAGCTACCGTTCGCCCTGAACAGAATCTACAGGCACACTTTCTCAAAGCTAAGGTATTCCCAAACAAGGGATACAACAGAAGAAAAAAAGACTGTTCTTCTTTTTTTTTTTTTTGATTCGCCGCAAACTTTGTATTAGGCCAACGCAAATGGCACAGAACAAAAGCAGCATCAAAACAAACTAAAATCTTACAATGATGACTCAATGTAGGCAAGACGTGATTGGCTTATGTAGGGAAAAGTTCTTTGCGCGTTAAGTAAAATACATTGGCAATATCTTCAGACACGTCTCGGTGAAAATGTGACCCTCCGTGTGTGAACCATTTTTTTTCAGTCATTGTGACAGCTAATGATCAGAGCCATTGCGGAGTATTTAAATAAACTATTGTAGGCAAAGGAGACCCAAAATCCAAACAGCAGCTATGTACACTGCCCCAGCTTGTGACACTAACGAAGAGGAGTTGCATAGATTGGAAAACAAAATATGCGGAACATCTGTGGTCGGTTTATCCAGCCCAGTACCTTTCGCAAGTCGTTGGAGAAGGCCTCAAACTGCGGGTACGCATTTTCCCACCCAATCCAGTTGTTTCTCACTCATCACGACTTCAAATAACGTGATGAATACCAGTTTGCCAACTCCGCCAGGAATTCAAGTCAAAGGCACTTGAACACGCGGATGGTTGTCAAACAATAAATATAGCCCTATCATGAAGTTGGGTTCTTACTTCTCGGAGTATGATGTAGTCGCTTTATTGTGTGTCCATGCAAAACTGTTTAACACAAGTAAAATCAGGTGAAACATTCCTGACACACAAACATTGACGTTTGATTTTGACGTTCAAGGTATCTCGAGATATCGGTCTACATTATGAAGTTATTACTAGACTGATTTCTACAAGATATCAATCGAACTATTGGTGGGTGTGCCCTTCATTTTCAAAATATCATTGCAATAACAAAAAATAACTGTAGAAGTTCCACGCCTCGATCGGCAATATTTGGATCATTTGGAAGGCTGGCTGCTTCGGCCCTGTCTATAAGGGCCAACACAGGCTGCGAGAGATAGCCTTGGTGAACAAACTCTGCGATGAGATTGACAATATTAAAATTTCAAAGCCCGTCCCAAGAGTGCGGACAACAACAACAATAACAAAAACAACAACAACAATAACAAAAACAACAACAACTTTGTGACATTTCTCTTCTACATCCAAAGACAACGCTATGACATACAGCATAAATGACACGACCTCCAAGGAATACTCTAGAGTAGGGGTGGATAAACTACGGTCCACGGGGCAACCGCGCCCCTCGTGAGGCCCGTGGAAACATTCGATGAATTTTTAAAGGATGGAATAGATACATCTTTGCAAAAACGATCGTATTCCTGAAATCACAAGAGCCAAGACTAGTTTTCGTAGGAAAACTGAACAGCTGGGATCCTTTCAAATTGCTGTTTGTGACCGAGCCAAAATGGCCACCGATTAGAAACGTTTACCCGTCCCTGCTCATGAGAAAGTTCCCTACTCACCGCTTTGTTGCTGCAGTAGATCTGCCATTTTTTCTCCTTTGGCAGGCTGTAGAGGGCATCCCTATGACTTTTGTCTAATCCAAGTTCCGCCTTGGTGAGGGATCGCCACGTCACACGTAGAGAAGAGGAGATGGTCCAATGGGTACAGATTTGGGATGCAATAGAAGAATACATTATGTCAGAAGAAAATCAAGGAACTGTTTACTGTTATAGGCTACGCTTTCGACGACGAGCTACTTTTGACTTGTCATTAATAGTTTTCCCTGTTTCCTGATTCTCAAATTTCTCTTTCCTACCATAGCACTGATAACAGATTATGGCGGGAAACAGAGGGGGCAGAAACCAACATAATTTCGATAGGACTTGCAGAAGCAGTCAATGGGACCGCTTCTTGGAGAGACCACCAGCAACACTTTCTATTTCCTCGCGTATAGACGGTGGAAAACCTTTCAATGTTATACATGGGTGGATCAAACAGTGATAGAAGTTGTGTTTACCAATTAGTTATTACTCTAGACAATCAAAGGAGATACAAAAGGTTTAATCACAACATAAAATATCTTGCAATGGTAACGGACAACGTTCCAAGAATAGCGAAAAAGTTGGGACCTGGAACACCTGAGGCTTGACCAACAAAGAATAATGCAGCGTTAGATCTCCATCTTCAGTACTGCAGACACAAGAAAGAAATGAACAATAGAAAAGGAAACAGATTCCCACTTTGTTCTTATAAGGAGTGGAGTAAGCAAGGAACAGATGGCAACACACGGTGTTGGTATAATCTTACACCCGAACAAGGCAAAAGAGCCCATAAGTACAAACCACATTTTGAAAAGACTCATCAAAATCAGAGAGGGCGATACGTTTGCCAACTATATCCAAATTTACGTACCATGCAAAGACTTCTACTCAGATGAAAAAAGACTCCTTCCTTTAAGCTCTCAGACACCATCGACAGCATATCGCGCATAGAAGACCTGTACATTATAGGAGATTTCAATGGCACAGTTGGAGAGGAAGAAACCCGTGAAAAAAGCACCTCCACCCACAGAGTGACCAGAGAACACCCTTGCATCTAAAACGAAAACCACTTCCTGGATCTGTGTACACAGCACAACCAATAACCAGGAATGCCTTCTTCGAACACAATCACTCAGATTTACACCTGGTCCACAAGGAATGACATCAACGTCTCATTACAAATCAACTACATACAAACAAGATCTCGAACACGGAGGAATATCACAGACTCAGGGGAAATCCCCAAATGCATATATGGACAATGACCACAGGCCAATCATAATAAAGTTTGTGAGTCAGAAAAAAGAAAATGCTAATCAAGAAGAAAGCCACATAGAATTGACAAGCACACGCTCAAAAGGACAGAAGTGCAGGACGAAATCAGGAGCACTATCGGTGAGAAATTAGACCTGATCGACCCAACATTTTTGTAAACGTGGTGGAAGCTTGAAACGCTTTAAAAAATCGCTTCGAAAAGAAGAGACTCTACAGGAAATTGATTAGTTCAGAGAAAGAGGAAGACTATGTCAATTGCAGACTTGAAAGAAGAAACAACGAGCGAGTAGTGTACACTTCAAAGGAACATCCAATGGCTCAGTATGGTGAGAGACTAAGCGACATGAGAAAGGCTTCCCCCAAAGAGTTTTACAAGGATATGAAATCGGTGACAGCTCGAGACCAAAATTATAAAATGGGAAGCCTACTTCAAGGATTTACCAACCCTGTTGAGGTCACATGAGACAACGTCCAAGTTCAGTCATCCTGACCATGATTTTATAAGAACAGCAGTAAGTAACAGACGCAAGGGTAAAGCATCAGGAGAAAATGTCATAAACAGTGGAAACCATCCTTGCCTGCAACGAAACTGGAATTAAATGGCTCGCCGCTATCTTTCACAAAGAATGGGAGGACAGGAAGGTACCAGAAGACTGACAAAAAGGCAATAGCAGGGCCAATATGTAATAAGAAGGGCTGCAAAAGGACCGCAGTACATACAGGGGTATATAGTTTTTAAGCCATGTACGGAAAATGTATGCAATGGTAACGAAAAAGAGCAAAAGCAGAATATCAACTCGGTGGTGCTCAGTTTGGCTTCAAAAAGGAAGAAGATGCATTATTGCAACTTTGCACTACGACAGCTAAATGAAAGGGAGGTAGAATACCGCCGTGTCCTCCGTCTAGTGTTCTTCGACCAAGAAAAAGCGTTCGAGAGAGTCAGCTGAAGAAATTATATGGAAGGTCCTCGAGTGTGACATCAAGGAGCAACTGCTCGACAACATCAGAGCAATCTACACCAACAACTAAAGTGCAGTCCACACCACCAGAAGAATACCTGATTGGTTCCTGTTATATTCTTGGGTCTGACAAGGATGTGTACTCTCGATGTTGCTGTTTTTTTCATCTACATGGACCAGATTGCAAAGGAAGCATTCAACGATCTCCTGTTTGCGGTTGATCAAGAGATAATACACAACGACAGGACAATACTTCAGCAGCATACAAACTAGATAAATGCCAGCTTTTAAACATACGACAAGAAAATCAGTGTTAGTAAGGCAGAAGTCATGACCGTCAGTAGGAGACCGGAGGCTCAAAACATTTACATCAACAGCTCCCGATTGGAGCAAGCACCCGAGTTCACATCTCTGAGCAGCATCTTCTCTGAGGATAGCAACCTAGACAAAGAAATTGAGACAAGATGCCAGAATGCAAACGATGTCAGCCATCAACCAACTCACCCCTCTTCTGAGACATCCAAATAAAATGATGACCAATACGGTAAAATCACCAGTGCCATATTTGTACCAACGCTCACATACCAGTGGTCCCTGACAAAAGACCTTGAGAGTTAGATGTTCACCTGTTAAATGAAATATGAAATGCCTCAGGGGAAACAGTTAATAAGACCAGGAGACACACAATCAGGAATGACGCCATCAGAATGGTAGAGACAACACCAGTCCTACAACTCATCGCACAGCAAAGGAATACGTAGTTTGGCGGTCTTACAACAGCCAGCGCTTCGACCTTACAACACTAGATGCTCGGGCTGGAGAGCAAGAGAAAGATCAAGGTGACGATGGAGCGGATTTGTGGCAGAGACAAAGAACACAATCATGTCCCCCCTTCAGATCACTCGTCGGGCTCAAGACAGGCGACTGTATCTCCCCTCGACTCCCACCGGTATCAGCGGAAGGGAATAGTGAAAGAAAGTTAATAAATGGGGTATCCAGCAGGCACACATTTTTGTCTTAATATAAATAATATTTTGCACCGACCAAAACAAAAAATCTAAACTTGTCAATAAGTTCTTGTCTTGTATAGAGTATGGGGGTCTTGTGCGATATGGTGCTACACAACATAAAGAGTTTCTTCTTTCAGAGAGGTGGCCAGAACTTAGGTCATCAAAAAACTCTTACCAAATTCACTTACTCATCAATACACGGTGTTATATGAACAAGCAGATTCCCCACACACACTTTGCAAATTTTCATGAATCCCTTTTAACGATTCGTTAATATTACAGTGTACAAAGATGTAAAATAGATGAGGGGTTTTCTTGTGCAAACTTCGTCTTGTTTCCTCCAGAGCGAAAACCATCCGTTGTTACGCCATACAATGACCAATAGTGACGTTACATAAAACTCTTATGGTTGGTTTGAGAGAAGACATGTTTGAGATTAAATGTATTTAGTGTATTGCTTTTATGGTTGAAGTCAATATTTCAGCCGTTAGGTCGCAACTTCCATTACTTTCTGATCAGCCTTCGTAAGTACCGGCATTAATAATTTTTACTCCCCCCCCCCCTTTCCACCTTCCAAATAAAACAAAAAAATTAATGCAGAATGCTCGAAATAAAAGATATGACAAGACAACAGCCAGATAATTATTTGATAGATGCGGAGGAACTTACAACTACAACATTCTATGAAAAGGAAACGAAATGAATCTCAGTTCTCACCACTAACTCCTCAAATTTTGCGTTCAGCTCGTTCTCGTCTGAAGGCATGGGCGTGTCGAGCGAGACTGGCTGAAGTGGCGTGGCAAGATCCAGGCCATGTTTAATCTCGGGCGGCCGGGGGCTTCCACCGAGACACCAGCACAGGCTTTGTCCGGCCGGCATCTTGATTGATCTGAGGGAAACACGCATCAATAGGTAATATAATAAATGGTATTGCCATCATGACTGTTAACTATACTTTGACTAGTGACGTATAATGCTTTATCACTTTAACCAAAAAAGGATTAAAGAAAAATAATACATACGCCCCCGTCGACCCAGTTAAAACCATTATAATATAGAAATGGGGCTGCCTCGCCCCCTGCATTTCAGGGTGAATCCAGGGTGAATCCAGGCTGAGTGACAAAAGCATCCGTGCCTAAAGGCAGGGATATTTCAAGAATTATTTTTCCCCCACTAGCGGGGAACAAATTCATGCCTTTTGGTATCGAACAGCGATGAGCTTAGCTATTGCATCACAAACGCTGGTCCGCTAAAGCCAGATATTTTTCTCTTTAAAAAAAACCTAGCACAGGAGGAACTGTACCAATGATGCACAGTAAAGTACACACCATGTTTTTGGGTAAGAGATTTCTTTTTCTTTCTAAATTGGGGTGGGGGAGAGAGACTTGAGTACCTGCGTGAATTTGTTAACATTAACGCAGAGTACAAAAAGTCCAACGTAACTCCGATTAGCAACCACACTGGCAGAGTGCACGTGTGCTCTGCATTCAGCATATCCACATCTTGTGAGATCACGGGTGACAAAAAAAAAAGGAGGGCCCATTTAAAGGCAAATAACTCAGTCACCTTTACACCAATTTCAACGAAACTTTGAAGTAACAAAATTCAACCGGGGGCGGACATTATGTTCATGAGTACGAAATGAATCAACTGCTATTTGAAAAAATATAACGTTTTCTTTTTATTTCAGCCAAAATTGAGTGAAACGCAAAACTTTCCAACTTCTTACCAATCAACCACATTGTTTTATTTCAAAGAGTCATTATTTCTGTATTGAAGAACAAATTTATACCAGAAATTATATTGCCAAGAAAATCAGGGAGATGACGGCTATTTAAATCCTAGGTGTTGATCATTTCTCTCCACATAAGCTCCAACAAGCCACTGGAATTTTTAAATAACCACGTGGGATGTTTTTGGGTCGATTCTTGGAGCCCTATTCAACATTGAGTTTCAACTGTTCCATTATTTGCGGCTTGTTTCCGTAGACTGTTTATCAAAAGCCATAAAGGTAACAATAGTAAGGGCTAAAGTTTGGAGGAACATGGTGGCCATTCATTTGTAAACTTACGTCTTATAAATCGTTTCCTAAACCTTTCTTGCAACTACACAAAGGCCACTCAAGACACTCGGGGGTTCCACTGGAACCAGAACTCTACAGCATAACAACTTCTCCTCCCCAAACTTTTCAAAAACTTTCTCAGCACGGTGAGATATCCCTTGATGTGACTCTCGTGGTTTCGCAGTCTTTTTCCTGAAACCAGAACAGGTCGATAACACCATGTACTGCAGCTGGACGCTTTTAAGAAGCGAAATTTTGCGTTTTACCCAATTTTGGTTGAAATTATGAAAACTAGTTCTCGAAGGCGTCATATTTACAAACTTGATGTTCTCCTGGTTTATTTGTTCGAAGTTTTGTGAAAATTAGTACTCTGATGACCAAGTTATTGTCCTTTAAGTGGGTCCTCTTTTTGTTGGATACCCTGTACTGAACTTGTTCGTGCGCGAAGTCTGCTCTCTCTCTCTCTCTCTCTCTCTCAATTAGTTACTCTATCCAGGCCAGCTCGGTTTTTTTAAAATTCATCTTTCCGTCCGCCCGTCTATCTGTCCGTCAGTCCGTCCGACCGTCTGTCCGCCCCTTTGTCCATCCATCCATCCATCCATCTTATCTCAAACACTCACATATTGTATACAACATAGATACATGTGCGGACATAAACTAACACGTACACACACACACACACACACACACACTCACACGCACGCACGCACACACACACACACGCA
>NW_004797469.1:352868-355644 GCF_000002075.1 Aplysia californica | reverse complement strand
CCCCCCCCCCCCCCCCCCTTAAGGGCCTTCTCAGGGCTTTATGCAGAGAACAGTCAGGCGCCACTACTATAACCATGTCCAGTATGTTCATGGAGATGAAGGCCATCATAGAGGCCTTTACTGGAAGGAGACGGAGCATTAATCTGCCATCCTCTTCAGAGACTCGATGAGTACCCTAAAAAAGTGAAGAAGCACAACCATGATGTATGCAGACTGGCGAGAGGCGATACGAAGCAGTAGACTCACAAAGATTGTAAGGACCTTTAGCCCTGGTCAGGCAGGGGTTCGAGGCAATGAACGTGCTGATTTAAGCTAGCCGACCAAGCTGAGACTGGAGGCACCAAGCAGTTAGATCCACCAGCATTGACAGCGTGATTCAACGACCACAGAGAAGATGAAGCCTCCAACTTTTGTTACTTTTTTTTTTTTTTTTAGAATACAAGGATTATGAAGGCGGAAGAGGGAAGATCGGGAGCTGAAATTAAGTCTCACATCGGAAAGGCACAGACTGCTTTTACTTTTATATTATCTTTGAGTGGGATTTGGTGGCTCTCGGATATCTCGCTCTGAAAAAATCTAGGGATGTTCAAGTCATAAGAGAAGTCAGTCTTGTCGTATGGATGTGAGACATGGAACGTATCTCAGACTTGCATAAAAAGAATCCAGATTTTCTTGAACACATTCAGGATCAGATACGAACAGAGCCACCAACGAACGAGTGTTACGGAGATCAAGTCTGTGCCCCCAGAGATGAAATGGGAAGAAGGTGGAGGCGATGGATTGGACATATATATAAGCTGGGCAGCTGCATTACAAAGAAAAATTTTGCGGGTATGAGATCAAGAGGAAGGCCACATGGAATATGGAGAAGAGTCCAGAGAGTGTCCAGGAAAGTGGGAAGACATGGAATAACAATAACAAGAGGTTAGCCCAGGATAGGAAAGATGGAAAGTGTATGCTCATGGTCTATAGTCTGATCAATTAACAAAAATAAAATAGTATGCGTGTTCCGGCGTTGTTAATGATTGAGGACTGCTCAAACCAACATACCAACAGAGCTTGGATTATGTCTGATGAACCAGGTTCAGATAAAATCTCAACCCTGTCTTGGCGCATGAAGAATGAATAGAGGAAACTTGCCACCATTACCTTAGCACATCATGATTATTAAAGTTTAGTCTTCTTTCGTTCAAGGCAGCAACGAACGAATCACGTTCGAGGTTGGTTAGCCAATGTCAGAACCAATAAATTTAGTTTTAAGAAATATGAGCAAAAAAATAAAAAATTATCTTCGATTAAAATTTAAAATGGTTTCACAATATGAGTCAGCAGTGGCCCAGAGGTGTGGTGTTCGCCTCTCATTGCAAAGGTCCCGGGATTGAAATTTGGACAAAAGGAATTCTCTAAAATGTTCTCCTTTCAATGCCTTTTCTTTTTTCAAATCATATTCTGTCATCTCCACTCCCGGCCTCCTCTACATGCTCCTCTCTCTTACTCCTGACTGCTTTCTAGTGGCTTCTCTATGTTACTGTCTGTCAGCCACACCCCTAATCTTAGGTCGTGTGCCGATATAGTGTTAGAGCGCGTGAGCATGTGTGTTTGTGCGTGTGTGTGTGTGTTTGTGCGTGTGTGTGTGTGCGTGTGAGTGCGCGCGCGCGTTCAATGGGTGGGTGGGAGGGATGAGGAAGCTCAAAAATAGACAAATGGGAAAAAGTACTTTTAAACACCATCCTGGGAGGCCTTTTCATTTATATATAGGCCTAGAGATAATCAAGATATACGTGGAAACAAATCTAAAAATGAGATCCCCTCCCCCTTGCCAAGAGACATGAATTCTTCACATGATGTTAACGGCTGTGCCGATCCCTGCACAATACCCGAAGTTGTTGATAAAGTTATACAAGCTACGACAGCTAGAATCTAGATTTCGTCTTCGTATGACTTTGTTCTTTAAATTTTGTAGTTCGTAGCGAGGAATTTTAAAAACCAATTGTAGTGTAGTCATGGGAAGGGTGTGTTTTACATGAAAACGAGAAATACTGAGCATCTAATTGATTACAGATCGGTCAAAAGTAAAAGATGAACAAAATTATTTGATTCTCTTCAAGTTGTTTGCCTTGTGCCAAAATTGTTATTTAAGTTGGTGGCACTATCAATATCTGTGGGCAAGGCCCTATCGTCCATTGTGAGGTGGCAGACAAGCGGCCAAAAATATTGAAGGCCTCCCTTTATATTTTTCTTTATCTTCAGAAGATGTGTGTTCACATGAGAGTCGACTCCTGAAAAGGTCAGACGGGGCTCCAATTAGCACTTGAAACGGCTAACACACACACACACACACACACACACACACACACACACACACACATGCGCGCGCGCACACACACACACACACACACACACCACACACACCATCTCAACAGTTACTACGTTGGAATAACAAAAATATGGGTTACTATAGCCTAGGCATCTATCGTCATGTAAGGCCACTTCACGGCAGCGGATGCTTCTTTTATACCGGAAAAACGGTAAGCTATTGGCTAGCCTATCTGTGGCTTTTCGAGAGCGAAAATAATCTGACCTAAGGCAGGACAACTCAATGTTTAGGCCCTATAGGTCTATCTAGATTTTAGATCTGGATTCTATATCTAGATCTAGAATCTAGATCTAGAATCTAGATCTAGATCTAGATATCTAGATCTATAATAGATCTATCATAATAAATAAAGGACCTTAAAATTAAAATGACAACGATTACAAAAAAATACATGTATGA
>NW_004797469.1:350618-352768 GCF_000002075.1 Aplysia californica | reverse complement strand
GTGTGTTTTACATGAAAACGAGAAATACTGAGCATCTAATTGATTACAGATCGGTCAAAAGTAAAAGATGAACAAAATTATTTGATTCTCTTCAAGTTGTTTGCCTTGTGCCAAAATTGTTATTTAAGTTGGTGGCACTATCAATATCTGTGGGCAAGGCCCTATCGTCCATTGTGAGGTGGCAGACAAGCGGCCAAAAAATATTGAAGGCCTCCCTTTATATTTTTCTTTATCTTCAGAAGATGTGTGTTCACATGAGAGTCGACTCCTGAAAAGGTCAGACGGGGCTCCAATTAGCACTTGAAACGGCTAACACACACACACACACACACACACACACACACACACACACACACATGCGCGCGCGCACACACACACACACACACACACACCACACACACCATCTCAACAGTTACTACGTTGGAATAACAAAAATATGGGTTACTATAGCCTAGGTATCTATCGTCATGTAAGGCCACTTCACGGCAGCGGATGCTTCTTTTATACCGGAAAAACGGTAAGCTATTGGCTAGCCTATCTGTGGCTTTTCGAGAGCGAAAATAATCTGACCTAAGGCAGGACAACTCAATGTTTAGGCCCTATAGGTCTATCTAGATTTTAGATCTGGATTCTATATCTAGATCTAGAATCTAGATCTAGAATCTAGATCTAGATCTAGATATCTAGATCTATAATAGATCTATCATAATAAATAAAGGACCTTAAAATTAAAATGACAACGATTACAAAAAAATACATGTATGATATGAACAGATGGGATACTGTGTACTCACTGTAAAATTTTAAAATCCTATTGAGTTCATCCCTCTGATCTGACACAAGTAGAAATCTAGATATATTTATATTATAACACAAACAGCACAGCGCACAACAGGAACCCGAAAACACGCAGTTCCCAAGAAAAAAAGCGGCCTCCTGCGCTGCCCTGGTTGCAGACGGCGCTGGAACTGAGTGAAAAAAAAATCGATAAACCACTCTGATGTATCTAAAGCGATGACTAACAGCCCTAAATATCCAAGACACAATTTCAGAAACGTCACATTTGTGAGGAGGCGATCATTATCAGACCAAGTATCAAAACAAGACCGTGAAACAGATTACATGGGTTGAAATGGAGTAAAATCAGAGCACAAAGATTTGCACCGCCTCTCTTACCGGCAAACAGCGAAGGACTCGTCCGCGATTCGTCACGCTTCGATTCCAATGCTAGTGGTTGGACAGCCAAAATTAGCTCTAAAAATTTTGGCCAATGAAATTAATGGATCTCCGTATCTGCTGTCCCATAATGTTTGGCATCATGGAGGAATGTGGTGTAAACAATGCTTGTATGCGGAAATGTTTTGTTAACTTTTTGTGATTTTTAATATAATTTCACAATTCTTAAAAGTATTGTCATTTTCAGACGATCCATGCACAATGGTGAAACAGACTATTCAAATATTTGCCCGAGTGAAACCCACGAAACCAACAAAGACTGGGGTACGTTTGGTTGACATGGTCATGGACGTCATGTCATGGCACTCATGGACTCATGGACATAGAATCTAGATCTAGACTAATTCTAGATCTAGATCTAGATCTAGTCTAGATCTAGAATCTAGATCTAGATCTAGATCTAATCTAGATCTAGATTCTAGATCTAGTAATAATGCAAGAAAGTTGTCGGTGTCGTTTTGTAGTTCATATGTGTTGCCTTCTTAGATTGGTCTTGATTCGATGATAGTTATTCCACTCGAAAAGCAAGAGCAGCATGCATAGTTTGAAGCAATTGTCTTTACTAGATCTAGATCTACTCATTATCACAATTAATGGATGCTACTACTACTGGCTTTTTCAAACATGCGATTAAAGGTAGAAAGACGCAAACTATTTTTAGGTAAGGCGCCCATCTTCATCTTGTTTGACATCAGACCAGGATATACCCCTCCGATCATGTAACCACATCTAAGTATAGCCAACCACATGGCACCAAAGATGGATGTCTATATCATGCTTAATCTACAGCTCTCTCTCGGAAGTTCTGATGGCTGAATAGACAGCGCGTCTGCGTTTGAAGTCGTGCAATGATTTATGGTTCGATCTCGGACCCGGACAGTTTTCTTTTTAAATTCTCTTCTCCTCCTCCCGAC